>NW_016157408.1:225135-237351 GCF_001687245.7 Rhagoletis zephyria | reverse complement strand
AATAGCGCCTCTCCCAGTCCTCTCTTGCAGGAATGTGGGTAGTGAAGGATCCATTCAGACCCAGCATCGGCGTGCAGTGCTCTGTACAAGTCGGAAGGAACCCGAAGCCCTTTAGAACACTGGAGTGCCCATAGCTTGAGGCGAACTTAACGCCCACCCCGATTAGGCTTACAGTTACTCGTGAACTTTCTGTGGATTTGCTTGACTAGAAATGTGGGAATTTAGTGTTTTGGCTTACCCATTGAGCCAAAAATTAGCCACATTACTGAACAGTATATTGCGACAAGACACTGGGTCGGCTGCCAATTGATTTGCGAAATAAATTTGCCCAGTTTGACGTTAGTATATTTAAAATGGAAACGCAATTCAAACTAAGTACAGTAAATAACAGTGTTGCCAGATTGCACCAATTTGTGACCGCTTAGTCGTTATCGTAAAATGGAAACACCGAAAAAGTGGATACTCTTTGCATATAAAAACTTTACCAAAATAATTGATTTGCTTATTTTCTTCGACACAGTGACCTTGAAAATACGTTTTTAGTTACAAAAAAAAATTTTCCTAACGAAGGCATTAAAATTCCACACTGCAGTTGTATGTTGATAATCACCATGCTTGCCACAATCGATTGCCTAGCGATTCATGTGACATAACGTAGGCGAGCCTCAGTTAAATTTCATATAACTAGAAGCCATTTTCCTTAATATTTCCGTACACAAAGAACAACAATACAAATACATGTATGCAGGTGAATATACAGATAGATAAATATCCATGGTATAGTACACATCCATATGTGTGTACGTTTGGTATTAAATTATTTTCTTTGCCAAAATTTATGGCTTACAAAAATAACTGATAGTCCGAAGCAAAAACTAATTACTTACATAGGTATAAGCATTTTCACACAAACTCAGATAGTTATGCAACAAATATATATATATATATGTATGTATGTATGTATAAATTCCTGGTTATCACCATTAACACCACACGTTATGCGTGTGCATGTGTGTTTTTTCTGAGAAATGTCCTTTTACCTTAACAAGGACATAAGCATGAAAGGACTTACATACATACATACATACAACTGAACAAGGACATAAGCATGAAAGGACTTACATACATACATACATACATACGTATGTATGTGTCGTAAATTATCATCTTGTGATTTCATGCTGCTCTGAGGTAATTCCACATTTAGAAATAACACACAAAACCATTTGCCTCAGTCGTGCACGCAGCAGCCGACCACTTGTGATTTAACACAATTCGACCGAAATTTTAATCGAATTTAAGTGCTGCAAGCAGTGCTGGTCTAATCGAATTTGTCACATACAAATTTCAGCAAAATATTTCCACTAAAGGGCATTTTTGTATGTTTGAATAAATACCATAGAATTTTGTGAAAATTTTAATACCGATTTTGTAAAGAATAAAATTTAAAATTAATAAGTTAAATAAAATATTACTTTGTTATAGATATCAAACGAAAGCGGTTCCAAAACAATATATTTTGAAAATATCTTGAATATATATTTAAAAAGTTTAAATTGATTAATAAGCAAATTAAACTAAGTATGTCAACAATGTGGGTATCAAACGGAGAAGTTCAAAAATTACTTATTTCCGAACGATTCAAGTTAGTTGCCAACTTTTCAAGAAATTTATATTAAATTAGAAGGTACGTTTAAGAAATAGTTTTTTCATTGCAGCTGCCACCTGTCTATATACTTAAGATCAATTTAACCCTTAACTACTGATGTTGGTTTGTGAGACAACACAAATTTTAAGGTTAAGTAATAAAAATATATGCAGACCGTTTCATCAAAAACTTTTTTTTAGTGAAATTATTACCTTTTTGAATTTAGAAAAATATTAAACCTTCGATTTTTTTTTAATTAAACTTAATTTAATTTACATTTTATTAGCAATATTTTGAAACCACATTTCAGGAAAAAAAAACAAAAAAAAAAATTTTTCATAATTCAAAAAAAAATGTTGTTTAAAAATAAAAATGTGGCAACTTTTACAATAAATAGTAAATAAACTAAAATTTTTGTCGTGGTCTGATAGACCGACAAGAGCACTTAAGGATTAATTTAAAATTTTTTATTAATTTTTAATTTTTAACTTTGAACGCCGGACTTTTTGGTTCAAGTCCCAGTGAACTCGTTGAAGAAGTCTGATGAAATTGTTCCCTGTATGTATCTCCTGTCTTCGAACAATCAATCAATAGACATAGTGCAGCGAATTACAATACAGCGGCTTTGACCGCTCAGCAATGTAATATGAATGGACATAAACGCTGCAGACGTGAAAATTTTCAGTGAGGTACCCGCTGGTGTTAGAAGAAGAAAGAAATGCTTTATTGAACTCTACTCGACTTGACGTTACTGGCCTATCGAGACATAAGTAGTAATTTAAAAAAAAACGTATAGTATTTATAAGATTTGATTTTAAAAGCAGCAACAGCAAATATTTCCAGTTGCAGTTCTTTTCGGATTGCCGCTGCTGCTACTATGTAAATGGGAAAGAAATTCAACCAAGTGAGAACTATTTACATAGATTGCTAAAATTATTATGGAAAATAAATTTTCTGCCTGCCCTGAGGCTTCTAGTTTCACGAAACACTCTAGTTCTATTTTACTTTGCAATTTTACGTAAAATTTTTTATAATTTCTGAGTCAATATTTTACTGTAAATGCTTTTGTTTGAAGCTTAGATATTATTTTCTTGCATATTTCTGCATTCGTACAAGATATTCAGCAGAAATTCAATGCATACAAATTGTGAAGTTTTCGCCGTATATATGTACAATCTTGACTACATACAAATATAAATCATTAAATATTTTTTGTTTTGTTTTGCAACATGAAACTGGAAAATTCGTTTTATTTTAACTTTTATTAGATTAACTCGGTCATTTAGAGAGATTACGGTGCACATAAAATATGTATCTGCATTTTACGCTTAGTTTATTCAATTTATTATTCAGTGTTTGTAGGTAAAATATTTGAAGGAATGTTGCTGAAGGTTCTTAATAACCACTAGAGTAAAGCCATGCATTTGCAGCTATTTAAATATATCTATATATACATAAGTATAAATACATATATATAAATTTAAATACATACATACATATGTAAATGTAAATCTACACACATGCATAGTTTCATACATAAACAGATGTACATATGTATGTTTATGTATGTATATATGTACAGCATTCACTCGGAATAAAAGTCTTGAAAATTCAATTGAAAATTCATTCTTTGCCAAAATCATGAACATTTAACAACTTTTTGCTAAATCAGCTTATAAGCTCTAGAAGTTACATAACGGAACTACATACGAATTGCGTTTTCCGTTGTTAAAAGTGGATTTAAGTAAAATTTACTTTCAGAATTTTTCAGGAAAAATTATATTTAAATAACATACGTATCTCAGACTGCTTTACCAAACACCGTTGTGTTTTATTACAAAATTTATTATATTTGAAGGCGTCCACCTAAATTTTTCGGAAAAATATTAAGATTTACTTGAGCTGGACCAATTTGAAAATACCTCCAAAAATTTAGTTTTTTTATGAATAAAAATAAAGAATTAAAAAAAACCCTCTCAGATCACAAAACAGTTTAAGTTTTAAAAATCTGCGTAAAAATCAATTTCTTTTTTCAACGGAATCATGATAATGAGATCTTTGATGCTGCTTTTTTATAATTTTTTTAAGATAAGTTCAAGAGAAGCTTGGGTAACTCAGTCAAAACTATACTTATTTATACTTCCGAGGAAAATTGGAAATGTATTTTTTCATCCTTTTTATTTGTTTTGCAAAGTTGAATTAAGGTGTTTTGATATTAAAAAAAAGGGACGTGAATGAGTTTTTTTTTTAAATCGAACGCCACGGCCATATAAAATAGGCGAATTAGTTTTAATCGATAATGTACCTTCTCCCACAGGTACGTCCCGCAAACTGGAACATTGGAACCAGCATATAAGGGTCCGTATCAGGTGACGAAATTGCATCCCAATGATTACTACATAGTAGAAGATCTCCCACCAACGGTACAAAAAACTCACAGAGCATACGCAGGCGTTTTCACTAACGAAAATATGTAGCCTTGGTGTTCTATAGGGCCCGAGAAAGAGACAGACATTGAAGCGAATGATGATCACAAATCGTTCCGGATTCCGGAGTGATGATAAATCAGGAAGGACCGAGCTGTCAACTACACTTGGCAATCCTGGTATTGAATGACAGTTGAACAAAGAGCGCGAGGCACAGAGAGAGTACGTCGGTAGTCGGTAATTAGCAACGATAGCGTGCTGTCAGCTTCTTCCAACTTGATATTGTATTTCATTGTTTAAAATCAAACTTAATTTATTAATTCGATTTCTATAAAATTTATATTCATCCTAAATTATTAAAGTTACGTGTTTTATTATTTCGGCAATTCTGATAACTGTTTGATAAATGTGCATTCCCATCAAAAAACTTGAGGTAGCTCCCCTCTACTATATCGGAGTATGATGTTGCTTGCATATACAGGTGAAAGGTAAATTTTAATCTGACACTTTTTTAATTTACAATTTCTTTTTTTTTTGGCTGAAGTAAACTTTAATGTTGGAAACTTCACTTACCAATTACACTGAAAGTGTATGAGAGAGACATCTTTGGTTCTGTATTGATTTGGCATTCGTAAATGCCCGAATCCCGCGGTTGTGGATATTTTATTTGCAATGTCCAGTTACCCGAATTTTCCGGGCGTATTACCTAAGAAAACAAATAAAGTTACATTTTTATAGAAACAAATTAAAATTTTCAGCAACTCTTTTTAACCGATTTCAAAAAAGGAGGAGGTTATCAATTCGTCAGATTATTATTTTTATTTACTTATGTATGTTACCGCATAATTTTGGACGCACTTAATCGATTCTATAATTCTTTTTTAAAAGAAGGGTCCCATACAAATTTGGTTTCATTGGATCATGAAGAAATTAACGGTGCTTTTAATTTTTTATATGAGAATTGAAGTCGGTTTTGTTTTTTGCTTAAAAATTACTTGTTATTTCCATAAAACAAAATATAAAGACTCTTCTACAAATCTTACGATTTTAATGCGGTGCGATTTACAGGATATTTTTTTTAGACTTCTTAAAGAAAGGAAACAAATTCGCACTTAATCGATTGATGCGACGTAAATAATAAGCTTTCAGCAGTTTTCATTTGAAACATATATTATTTTATATTGAAAAATATTTTCCAAATCGCAGCGATTTCAAATCGTTATATCTTCGGAAAAGATTTGTATGTATTTTAATTTTTTTTTTGCATTGTAAAACAAACTTACTTGAAATCGCTGATCTGATGTATATGTCGTCGAACCAGCGGTCAGTATGTGTAAATCCCGCTTCCTTATCCAAGACACCTGCAAAAAATTAAATTATACAAAACTTGTAAATTACTCAAAAATGCAAAGTTTACTACATAAATAATAAGCAGCTTCTAAGCAATCGATAGACTGACAAAAAGTTCATTTGCGTCAACTAAATATACACTAGCGACCAGTGCTTAGTCAATGGTAATTTTTGTTAATAAATTTGGTGTTTTTAAAATGCATTTAATTTTTACTTTTTTTTTTTGTAAAAATATGGCTGATGCTGAGATAATTACTGAAGGTATAAATTAAAACTGTTTTTAATTCCAAACCTTATTAATGGCCAATTATACTCCTGGGCGAGACCTTTTCGGCGACATAAATTTTAAGAAATCGGCCATCCAATAAGTAGTTATAGCAAAAAACGCGAATTAGTTGTTCTTAGCGGGTCCCTAAAAAATTTGTTGCACCCAAAAATTTTTCCCGACATAAGTGTTCAAATAAAACTGACGAAGGCTAAATCTTTTTGAAGTGAAATTCCTTGCTTGGGAGTTGGTTTGCTTGGGAGTAAATTGGCAAAGTGAACGGAAATTGCAAACGGAAATATCGATTTGGATATAGATAATTTTATCGGTGTTGCAATCGGTATTTTTATCGATGTAAGGCAAGTTTCACGTCTCCAGTGGGGCCTAGGCGCAATTACGTTTTTTTTTTTTTTCATTCATATATAGTGATACGGCTTAATGTCCACCCATGTGCGCAAAGAAAAAATACGACAAGGAACGCAGACAAGCCTGCAGCGTATGCGGATGTTGTATTTGACAAGAACTCGATCGCCAGTTTCAGCTGCTTCAGTTTATGGGCTAAGCTATGGACTCAGCAGCGTAACATTGAAGCCCTGGAAACAAACGTCCTCGAGCGACGACGTATTTACATCGGCAGAAATGCAGATAGCGACGCCTTACAACACGCTACAAGTAGAAAGCATAGCCGCTAAACAGGCGTCCCAAATTCCCAATATTTTAACTCACGATCTACCGAATGACCGTATGCACCTCTCAGAAATGGGCTACAGCGGTCACCATATACATACTTACAGGCGTAATAAGTTCCTAAATCCGAGAGCTTAAATTTTCATGTACCAACTAAGATGTGACTCTTCGTTTTTATATACATATGTACATAAGTGCAGTTATATGTATCTATGTATATTTTCCTTTCCACTTCTTTATATGGAAAATACCTACATATAAATTTTATAACTAAAATCGTATTTTTCGTTATTATTCAAGGGCAGTCGCATTCGTTGACACGAATTAGGCGCAAAGGGACCCGAAAACTTTTCTAAGCATAAATGTGCAAATTGTCATTAAAGTGTTGTTGTCAAAGTGCAAAACTTTCTTAAGCTCAGCTTTTCATCACCAGCGAAAAAACCTTTGACCTTTCACTCAACTTTTGTCAAAACAAGCAAATTATTTACTCGAATCCGTATTGAGGTCGTGAAAAAGTATTGCGTCAATTTTAATATCAACAACAATGTTATTAATCACTTCGCCAAATTTTAATGCCTAAGGTCAACTAAGCCATGCAAAAGAAATTACCAACAAATCTTTGTTACATAATTTAGGAGACACTCTTTCAAGTTTACACAGCATTCTGCGACATTATCGGCCCCAAGCGACTATAAAAAAAAAACCCGAGATTCGCCAACAAAGTTGTAGACACACACATTAAATACAATTAAAGCATTGTAAATACGTTTAAACTTTTAGGCCACAACTTCGCTCTGCACTTCGACAGTTTCAAGTGTCAAGCCGCGTACTGACATCAACAACTCTTTTCTTTCTTTTGTTTTTGCTGTCGTTCAAAAGTTTTTATGTTTTTTTTGCTACCTCGGCGGCGGTAGGCCTGCTTCAGTAGAAGGTTGNAGCCGCGTACTGACATCAACAACTCTTTTCTTTCTTTTTTTTTTGCTGTCGTTCAAAATTTTTTGTGTTTTTTTTGCTACCTCGGCGGCGGTAGGCCTGCTTCAGTAGAAGGTTGAGAAGATTTTCGCTCCACTGACAAATAATGAAACAAGATTGCGAGTGAAGCAAAAATAACAACAGCATTATCAACGCAAATGAAGACACACAATGCGAAAACACTGAAGAGCTGAGCGCAGTCGGTAGGAAAAAAGCAACCCTAATAACGGTGTGTACAAAAACTACAAAACAAAAGGGACTCGAACCAACCCTTCAAGTGTCAAAAGAAAACAAACAAGTAAATAAAAGAAAAGTACAAAAAAAAAGAAAGCTGAAAACATTTTCAATGAAAATAAAAACATAACTGAAAATGTGTTAATCCTTACATATATATATTAGGCATATGACTTTTCTAAAATTAAATATACCCATAATGAGAAGTTGCGATTTAGTAAGATATTCGTAAAAAAACTTCCAGCAGGGAACATTGAGGAAAAAAATCTGTAACCAAAAAAATCATTTACTCGTACAAATGTACACTGGCGGCAAAAAGTATTGACACAGCGAATTTTGCACAATATATGCACAACTTTCTATTCTAATATTTTTGCGCTATTTTTTTTTTAATGATATGTTTCATTATACAACAAAAACGCAAAAATATAATTTCTAAACTTTGAACAAAACTCACGAATTTCAATAAATTTGAATGCAAATTTTCAACTTTTTAGTCAGATCTTTTAGAATTTTATTGGGTATGCAGTTTGGGTATGAAGCATTTTTTTCATATAAAGTGTTTTCGAATTTTTTTTTATGGAAGAGACTGCGTAAAAAAAACTCCAAAAATCAAAGGTAATTCATAGATACTTTGAATTTCTACTTTATTTCAATAAAATTGATTGAGCTACAAATCTGCGTACTCAAAAAAATTCTAAAACTTCTGATTAAAAAGTTGAAAATTTGCATGAAAATTTGCTGAAGTTTTGCACAAAGCTTATAAATTATATTTTTTTGTTTTTTGTTGTGGAATGAACTATATTTTTATAAAAAATTCTCCAAAAAATATAAAAATAAAAGTTGTTGCAGATATTGTAAAAAAGCAGCTGTGCCAATACTTTTTGCCGGCAGTGTATATAGAAAATTCTATGTCAACCGAATTATGACTTAGAATTTTAAATATATTTATTGGCATATCCGAAAAACAGTCAATCGAAAACGGAAGAAATGCATGATATCCAAACATTCGCATTTTTTGTTTTTCAAACATGGCATAGTGCTACGTAGTTCTGAGTTGCCCCGCTTACTTCCTAAAGCATAGCTCTGAATAGTATTAATTTTGGTAATTTATCTACCAAAAATTTTACCGAAATTTCCCTATAAATAAAAAATTTAGTCAAGCGTAGGCACTTCACCATAACCATAGAACACATAGCCAAAAAATACATAAACAGGGAAGAGCAGGTACCCAAAGTGAAGGATGTCGATGTGTTGGACTCGGAAGAGTTTCTTGCAAATACAGTAAATAAGTTGATCAGTCTCGGTGCATTATCGGACATTTCGTGGTAAGGCTTAATTTTCCGACGGATGTACCAAGATCACCAAGCACGATTTTGATATCGCAGCGGGGTCAGCGTTCGTAAGTGCGGTCTAGTCGGTCATAGAGGGAATCCTTGGACGCGTCACCTTTCTCTTTCGTGTGAAGGCGTGGGTGCAAATGAGTGAAATGTCATCAAAAGGACAGGTTCTCATCCGAGACTGGGTCCGGAGACTAGCACACAACCCTCTACTGGGCATGTGACTTCTCAGATAAGGTGCTCAACTGCTTCTGAATAGGTGCTCAACTGCTAGCCAGAGGATACTTCGCGAAAACACTGCAAGTCGTGAATTGCTAGAACCGGACGAAGAATAATAGCTTTTAACCACTCGCGGTTTAAGTAGGGCTTAGCTTGAAAATATTTTAAAGAGGGTCGTCACTTGTTTGTAAAGTCGAATTTAATTATACTAGTGTTCGCCCAGCGGTTGAAATTCAACCGATAAAATTAAGGATAGTTTATGTAAGTTGAATGAGCTAAAATAACATTAGTTGGAATGGGTTAAGTGGAGGGGAGTTTAGCTTAGTACTTGGCATAACATAACATAACCATAAGCTAATATACTCAAAATTGATACACCCCGTCTTACCATCTAGCGGAAGGTTTCGGACAGGTGAAAAAACATATATTTAATACTTGCGCCGGGTATTTCATGTTCGGCTCCGCCCGAACTTAGACTTCCTTACTTGTTCATTTACACATATTAATCTGACGCTCCCAGGAACTGTTCCTTTTACACGAATGTATTTACATACATACCTATCCTATGTATATCCTCACATAGTTACACTTACATACGTCTGCCTTCATTTGCTTGCAGGCAACAATCAGCGGGAATTAAAATACCCAAAGCTGAGACAACTCATGCAAATTTAATTTTGTTTCCAAGCGCCGACGACTGCTGCACTGCCGCACTGTCTATCCCTTCTTGCTGAATTTATTTTAATTATGTGTTATTTTCGTTTTTGTTTTTGGTGTTTTCCCCATTCGCACATTGTTAAGATTTATTTAACGACTTTAGTTTAGTTGCAATTAATGCCTGGCAAAATTGTTACTTTGTATTGTTTTGTTTATATTAAATTTTAATTACGTAAACAAAACTCTTATTAGCGCCAATGTGCTACATACATAAATTAACATATGTATGCATGTATGTATAACATTTATTACGGTTACTTAGTTCTTTTTATTATTCTAAAGTTCTGTTTTGACGCTGTAACCGTATAAGCAAATGTTTCCGAGTCCAATAAAGTCCCCTAGTCAGTTTTTTTTTTCCATTGAATAACTTAAGGATTGGAGCACTTGTGCTGTCCTAGCGGAACAACTGTATTTTTTTGCCCAAAAAGAAGAAAGGAACAGTTTCAATTGCCTACAAAGCCTAAATTATTTGGCAAGAATTGTTGCTCGCTTGCTCTCTAGCCTGTCATAGGTGGTGCGGATTATGTTGGATCCTAAGATGACGACGAAGTCCTTCACTACTTCAAAATAACTACCAACCGTGACGAAGACTTTAGAAGTGAAACTTCTTCACGGGCGGTGGGGTGTAAATGCTAACACCAATGTAACAAAGCAGCGACACAATCGTTGAGCTCTAATTCCGAACTCAAATTCTATGAAAAAGCGTCAGAAGAAGGGGAGGGGGATAGCAGGGGTGGCTGGAAAATACTAAGACTAAAATTAAGATTAAGATTGAGATTAAGTTTAAGACTAAGGTTAAGGTTGAAATTAAGATTAAGATGAAGATTTAGATTAAGATTGAGGTTAAAATCAGGGACCGTAACAGTTACACCTTTATTAAAAAAAAATCGCTCTTTAACAATTATTTCTTGACCTTTATTTAATTACTTTTTAAAAACCCATTTTTTCTGACTTTTATTTTATAAATCGAAAATAACAATTATTTTTGATTTCTATATAAAAAATAAAAGTCTCCAATAACTGTTCTCTAAGACATATAATATAAAAATCAAAAATAATTGTTAGTTTGGATTTATAATACAAAAATCGAAAATAATTTTTATAGTTTTAAATTTTGATAAAAATTTCAAAAAAAATTTATTTTAAAATTTGAGGCTCGGTGAAAATAGAAATCGATTGGTATGTTTCACTTAGTTGTAGAACATTTCCTTCATAGTGAATTTTTGCACGAAGGTTTTCATCAATAACTGTTATGTTCGGCCCCTGGTTAAAATTCAAATTACGATTACGATTGCGGTTAGGGTTAAAGTGAAAGGTAAGGTTAAGGTTATCGCTAAAAATTAATATCTATCAGTTTTTTATAAAAGTTTACTCATTCTTGTTCGAAAAATTATATAATATGTGGTTGTTGACCTACAAGTGACCTTGAATATTACGTTAGCATTTTTTTACATAATTTTCCCCTGAAATGTAACTAAACAAGAGGAGATATTTTATTTTGAGCACAGAGTTTCGTTTCAGCCCAAGGTGCGGCGTAATATTTCTCATCGTACCAGTTGCTATCTGAAATCAGAATACTTCTTTCGCGAGGGTTTTTCTATAATGATTGAGAAATGTGGTGTCACTACTCTCGAGTGGCAGTTTGTTGAAGAGTGACCTCCGAAAGAAGGTGTGAGTGTCGAGTTTAGCGAAGAAGTTGGCCGTCTTTTGTGATTGCAGCTTCTCGACGTTGAGCTTTCCATGCATTATTGGGCGCACATGTTTTACTGCACAGAGACGGATGCGTATCTTGGCTACATCTTGTTGTAGTTCAATTCGATATATGGATTCCGAGAGCCCGACGTACATCTAAAACACTGGAAGCGTGCATTCCGCGAATCACAACATGATCGATTTGGATTCTCGGATTTCGATCTGGAGGCAGCCAAATACTTGATGGATAATTTTATGCATGAACCTTGTACTACATACTGCCATGTTTCGGGCGCCGTTCAAGTCGATCAGCCTCAGTCTGTTATCGAACGTTTCGTCGTGAAGGCTGAGTTTCCCGACAATGGCGCCAAAGATCCCTTCCTTGCCCACTCTGGCAAGGACGGCTCGTCCTTCTCTTCAATCGGATCATGGGCACAAATCAGGGAGATGTTGAAGAACCATGTTTTGATGCGGATTGTCGCTAGATGCTCGTCCACCTTGGTGAACAACAGTACTCGTTGACGAAATCTCCCTCCCTCCACAAATCCAACACTGTATTCGCGCTCCTTTACGTATCAAAGGTCTCGTTCAATGCATTTCTTGGATGGCGGTGATGTCAACCTTTGTCTTCCTGAGGACATCAACCAACCGGACAGAGGCACCTTT
>NW_016157408.1:210927-225110 GCF_001687245.7 Rhagoletis zephyria | reverse complement strand
CCCAGAGGATTGTAAGTATGTATATGGACGTTCACTTCTGGCAACTCCCAGGACCTGGAACTCAGGTGAAAGGCAGTCAAAATGTTTCCCTACTTACGTGAAGTTCTGCACACGGAACCATCCCACAACCAATCCCCAAAACACACCCCAAAAATCTTAAGTTATGATCAAAATGCTGAAATTCTGGATGCTGGGTCAAAACACGGGTCATAATCTGGACAATTTTCAACGGATTCTCACAATCTTATATTCCTTGAAAAGCGGAAGGTCGTACCTTTTCACTGGTTTTTGGAAATTTACGTTAAGTTGATAACCTTTGACTCCGTGAACCAAAAAGTTTGAGAAAAATCCGAAAAAAGAAACAGTTTTGGTCACTGAGCTATCAAGATTTTTTCGATTAAGTAAGTTAATATAAATAGAACCGGTATAAAATATAGATGATATTAAAATATTCACGCTGCAAAACTTTTTATAAATTTTTTTTTTGTCTGATACAGCACGAATATTTCATTAACGATACCATGCACAAAAAATACATACAATTCACATAAAATTTAGCAGCAAGTTGATGAGATAAATCAAGTTATTGAAAACACTGCGCTAAAATGCATTGAAAGCTGCAAGCTAATGTCATTGAAAATTGCGTATGTATTTTTTATTTTTTTTTGTTAGTGTAGATTAAACAGCATAAACACAAACATAGGTATGGCATTAAAGCAGGATTTTAAAGCATATCTGCTTGCATGCCATACACACGGAAACATATTTTTATGTTTAATAAAAAATGCATGCCATACATGCGGTGACCATCCGTCCTGTTTTGCATTGTATTTATTTATTTTATACGGGATACCAAATGTTCCGTATTTCTTTTAAAGTCCTTTCATTCTTCCGTATTCGGTGTTTCGATGCCCTAACAGCTCGTTAAAATGGCGTGCCTATGAACGAGTTTTAAGTAATTTTGGTAGGTATATGATCATAATTTTCTCCATAAACAGTTATTATTTTCTAATCTGAATGCCTGGGATCCAAATCGTGGAATATATACAGTGACCAAAATAGAAATCAGGACTCGACATTTTAGGAAATTTTGCTTATTTTTGCTTAGTTTATTTAACGTTTGTTATTTGTTTTATGAAAGTAAAGCTCTTTTCATAACAAAAGCCAAATAATACCAAATTTCCAATAGGTGCAAAAAATTATAAAAATTAATTCTGCAATGTTTCACCAAAATTTTAAACTTTTGAATTTGAATATTTAGCAAAAATTTGGTTTGCAGTTTTGTATCTCATTAAAATTGAGTATAATAAAGTGCGAGTGGAATGTGCTGCTCATTTGCTGCTCTTTCAAAAAAATGGTCGAACATACGAAAAATTTGCTAAATTATTTTTTGTCCCGTATTCGGCTCTTATAAATACGGTCACCGTAGCCATACATAATTCGTTCTTGTGGCCTTGTATTTTCAGTGATATTTTATATCATAACAAGCAAAAAAACGCAAAGCTCAAAAAGCGAAAAAGTAAAAATTAAATAAATGGGTTAAAGCGAAATTAAATGATACACTTTTTCCACACGCTGCTGTGATGGCTGACTTCACTTAACAAATACATCTTTAATTCTTATCCGCCTGATCAATTGTTTGACGCTTTTCAAGCATTTTTAATCAAAGACTATTTTTTCACACTCTTCACTCACTGATACTTTGTGAATTTCCAATGCTTTGGGTTAAATCAGAGTTTTTCTACAGTTTCACAGTTTTTTGTTGTCAACAATNGCTGTGATGGCTGACTTCACTTAACAAATACATCTTTAATTCTTATCCGCCTGATCAATTGTTTGACGCTTTTCAAGCATTTTTAATCAAAGAGTATTTTTTCACACTCTTCACTCACTGATACTTTGTGAATTTCCAATGCTTTGGGTTAAATCAGAGTTTTTCTAGAGTTTCACAGTTTTTTGTTGTCAACAATCGGCTTTTAATGAGCTTAATTTCCTAGCTATTGAACCGTAAATGTCGCTGCTATGCAAACAGGGTCAAAATAAATGCCAGGAAAAGAAGTCTTAAAAAGAAATGGGCAACAAAACGGGTCAAACCGTAGGTATGTATGTCAGTAAAAATCTAGCAACAACTCTTGACAGTGAAACAGTTTAAAAACAATGGCAGCGTATAAATTGTCACACTTTTCGCTTGAGCCGAACTCAGCTGGCACCCAAGCACCCAACTACATTTATAAATTAATTTAATTTGTGCTAAAATAAACGAAAAATCTGTCACGTAACTAGCACATAAATCCAAAAATAAAAATAAAAATAAATAAATAAATTCGTTGAGCCACAAAACTCTGCCGACCTGCTGACTACCAGCCAGTCGAGGACTCACTCCAATATTTCAGCTTTTTTTCGCTTTGACAACCCAACCCAACTTGTCTGCTATTTGGCCACTTACTCGCACGCAAATGGCTACTCGTTTATCTGCTTGCTTGGTCTAAGTACTTGCGAGCAGTGAAGTAGAGCGGCGGTGTTCACGATTAATGTAGGCGCCACGACGGCTATAGCCAATTTGAATGGCTTTTGCTTAGCAACGACTGTCGAAAAGGTTTTGACCCAAGCGATGCTGGTGCTTTCAAACAAATAGAAAATGAATATTCAGTGACAGTGACCCATTTTCCCTAGTCGCGCCTTTGTCAAAATTATGTACAATTCGTATATTTATTTATACAGTAAACAATCGAAAGTGACAGCCTTATTTTTGCAATCTCCTCCTTGTAACGGTACACAGCAACTTTCAGAAGCAAACAAGCTGATCTTAATTTTTGCACGTGCACTTTGAAAGATTTTTCCATTTTTTTTTTAACTATGGAAAGCTCTTGCTTACGCTCACCGTTTAACTTAAGCTCTTCTACCCTTTCAAAAGTGAGTATTTCCCAATTTGCTTTAATCCTTTCGCTACTGTTGGCCTAGAGATATTTCTTTTGCTCTTCTTATGCCTTCTTGCGATCTCTGAATATTCTTTTGTTCTTTTTTTTCACGCTCGACCGACTCGATTTTTTTTCCTTCCTTCTTTTAAATATTTTTTTTTTTTTACGCTCCTTTTATACTAATTTCATGATGTTAATTTAACGGTAGTCGCATGTACGTACTACAAATTTCTTACCAGCAACGAATAGCGGCAAAAGTAGAAATAAAAATAGAAAAAAACTGAAAAAATCAACAAACCAGCAGGGAACTTTAATCACTGTTGCTGGTCCTTTATGGCGTGAAAGGGCTGTGATGCCGCGCCGCAACTAAAAGATTAGAAAAACGTGCTGAACAAGTGTTTTCACCCTTTCACTTTGCAGTGCATTATTTGTACTTGTTCCTAAATTTTTTTTATGGCAAAATAATGTAAAAGAAAATAAAGATGTTGCCTTTTCAGTTTTTCCGTTCGTGTTTGTTTTCACATTATTTCAGTTACTTAAATTTAATCACTTGAAGCAATCAACAGTGCGGTAAAATTTAGACGAAGCAAAGGCAAACAAAATCAAGAACTGGTAAAAGGAGTAAGAATTTTATATTACATATGCAAGTAAAACAATGATTTCATTGGTTAAAATTTGTTAGAAAATATTTGCAGTGCATTATGAAAAGTGCACTGGCATTATGAAGACAGAAAATACTAAAAAACAACAGTTGCTATGTACATATTGCCGAAGCTTGGCGGTCTAAATTTGCAGAAATTTCTTGAAGCGAAAGAATGAAAAGTATAAGTCTTTGTAAAAATTACAAAACAAAAGTCTTTCGTCCACGTCAGCATACTCTTAAATTCAAGACGTGGTAACCAACTCTTGTGGAGCCTTAGGTTACGGCAGAAAGAAAGGCAGGTCTCCTAAACCTCCGACACATCAGATTTAAAAGTTCACTATAGAGACTCTTCACCAGGAGGTTCAGCTACAAGCGCGTGGAGTAAACGTCCAGCTATGCAAATAAGCGTGGACTTAAAAAGTTCTCATAGTCCCTGGCCATAGTAAACACTTAACGGTCTACGGTTCAGGGCATGCAACTCGAATGTCCGGACGCCTAAAGGGAAAAAGTCCTCTGTCCAGCTGTTTAATATCCTCGGAGAGACTAAGCCTCACATCACCGCCAACCAAGAAATGCGATGCGAGTGGCACAGCAATAAGCATGTGACACCTAGCGATGTCTGTCAGAGCTTCCATAGAAAAGAGCACTAAATTGGTCTCCGATTGTCAATCCGTCTAGCCACAATCTGCATGAAAGCGAGACTCCTCAACAGCTCGTTCAATGCTACGACGTAAGAGAAAGACGAGGTGACCAAATACCTCTTTTATGAGCACTTGAAGTACACCTACAACATTTCGCTTGGTGATTTCAATGCCAAGCTGAACGAGGAAGCTTGCTTTGGTCCTGCCTTATGAAAATCTAGACTCCACGACTAAACGTAGCATAACGAACTTAGGCTGATCCACTCCGACGGTATTCGCAACATAGTAGTGTGCAGCACTAGGTTCCAGCATAAAACTCTTTTTCGAAAAATGAAAAACAAAGTGGATTAAGTTGTGACCGACGGAGGGCATACCTTTAGTAGTTTAGACGTCACTGGCTTTCATATCTGCTGTGCGAACGTCAAAAAATACTCAGATTTCACAGGGTCCGAAAAACGGACGG
The DNA here is from genome assembly GCF_001687245.7 of Rhagoletis zephyria. Lineage (NCBI taxonomy): Eukaryota > Metazoa > Arthropoda > Insecta > Diptera > Tephritidae > Rhagoletis > Rhagoletis zephyria. Next base: position 220,445 of record NW_016157408.1, on the reverse strand, counting down.
TTTTACAGCGCAGCTATTCAAGTGCAGTGGTGGGGAGTTGATAACAATTTACTCTACCCAATCCACAACAAGGGTGTCCATGCAGTACCTACCGCTGGCTCAGTCTTCTCATCATGGATATAAAATATTATCGAACGTATTGTATCAAAGGCTAAAACGCATCATCAAAAAGCTTTTTGTGGCTTGTTAGTGTGGCCTTAGACCTTAGCTGTCAATAATCGCGATGGCTGAATTTTGTATCCGCGCGAAACTGATACGACTTTTTGAAATCATGTTGTGTAATAACACCTGCTTCATTAGGATTGTGAAGGGCCTCTGCGAGCCGTCCGGTACCAAGAGAGATTTTATTTAAGCTGAAGCTCGAAAAGATAAAATGAGCTACAGAACTGAGTTCCTGAAAGAAGAAGAAAGAATATGAACTGAGTGAAATCGTTAATACTCTTCTTACTTGGCATTACAATTGTTTGTCGGTTTGGGCCGGGACGAAACCACTTTGCCAATCGCATCTCTCTTTTTCTAAACTTTGATCGACATCTTCCACGTTTCTGCGCCATATGAAAGAACGTGGGTGTTGATATATGCACTTGTGGAGTTCTTCACTAATTCAAAGCTACTTGTGAACAATATGTGGATTGCTTTGTCTTGTGCTCGGTTAACGTTAGGCCAACCTATTTAGCTTCTTTTTCTTGGCCGGGAAATGCTTCACTGTCGTTCCTAAACTATAGGCGCCTTTCAGACACGTCAAGTCTTGATTTCAAAACTGCTCGTTCGTAGGCGAAAGAGGTGAGACGAATGTACATACTTTCCCCTATCTTCTCACCTGGGCTGGGCCACATACAAAACAAAATTTTTTTTCCAATATGGAAAACTTGAAAAGTGTATTTCTGCATCAAAAAAGCCTCTAATAAAAAAGTTATACACCCTTAAGAGCTAGCGTTAAATTTTTGGTACCTCTACATACGTACATACATATACATATGTATGTATATGCAACTACACCAAAACGCACACTACAAAGAATCTCTGCAAAAACACTTAGCAAAATGTGTAACTCGCACCAAAGACATCAAGATAAATATAAATAGAAATAAAAGAAACAAAAAGAAAAATTCCGAGTTCACTGTGCGCAACTCCTCAACTTAAGAAAAGTTTAATTTGTGTTCAAAAATTTTTCTTCTTTTTTTACCACTAAACATCAGAAAATGAAGCAGTTAACGAAAGACAAATTTCAGTTACTAAACATTATTTCAAACCAGCATCGACTGGACGACGAGGTGAGGCGATATACAAAGTAGTAGTATTACAAACATAGATACAAACGCGCTATGAAACCCTGGATGAGCAACTTGCACCAAGTCTCAGACGCACTTAAGGTATAAGAAAAGTTTTACAAACTATAAAATATCCTAAAAGATTTTAATATTTCATTAAAATCCAAAAGTGAAAAGTTTTGCCAGCCAGCTTCTGCCATCCCGTTAGCGTCTCCTTAATCCGACTACTCAACTCTGCGCCGTGTGAACGAAAGCGTGTAAACGACGAACTTCAATGGCCGACGTTCACCGTTGCGACGTCGCACTAATGAAGGGCCTTTTAGTGGAGGGGAAATGTTGTGATTCTAGCCATCAGCGTGATACCAAAGTGTATTGGTATTTGTGTGTTTTTGTATGTATATATTGTACAAATGAATACAGCCATTACATCCGGTAGGTGTGTGGATTTATTCCCCTGTTTGTTATACAAGAAAACTTTTACTTGTGAACAATTTAATAAGGTTTTTAGGTTTTGAATAAATTGCACAGTAGTTTCACTTTACACGGTGCGTAGCAAAGTTTTGTTATCGTTGGAAATTCATCTAGCCACGCTCTGCATTGTCCAGTTTGCTTTCCACTGCTTGCACCTTCAATTCATGTCGTTGTATTTGTGACTCGGTCAAGTGCTGCTATATATCGGCGCTGTGGTTGTGGTTGTGTGGGTTAACCGGTGTCGAATGTATTGTTTTTGTCGCCTTTGTTGGCCAAGAAGTTTTAAAATCACTACCCAAAACTCTGCCGGGTGTTGAGTTGTGAAGTAGCACGGCTATGTAATTCATGCTCTGTGCTGAGCAGTCGGTGTGTTACGCGGTTAAAATACATTAAAACTTTTCTTGAATTTAAGCTGCTAAAGTGGTAACAACATCGGCGGCGCTAATAAGAGCAACAACTAAAATATTCGCAGCAATAAAAACGAAATTTTAAAGCATTTTTTTTTTTCTGTTGGCGAAAAACTTGTCTGATGTGCTCGTATCAATTTATAATTCAAAAATAATGTATCTATGTATATATACACTACTGTTGGCAGAAAGTCGGTGAAGAACCACAGTTTGAAGAACCTGCAGCAACAAGTTATTTCGGGAGGATTTTTGCGAAATGGTTTTTCAAAAATGTTTCTTTCCAGAAAAGTTCAGTACGAAGACTTAAAGGGAGGGCTCCCTAAGAAACAGGTAAGGCACGCAGTTTTCTACAATATCCTTATACACTGGCACCCATACATATACAATGACACGTAACGCGGAAGAGTGGTGGCTCTCACCTAGTTTGCGGTGCTCCTTCAGAGATCTCAGGACCTTTATTACCACTCAGCTGCAAAAATAAATCTTGACCTTTTTATGGAAGTCACGTTTTTGAGCAGAATATTGGCTACTTCTTTAAAAAAACTAAAGTAGTAGCTTAACTTTCAGATTAATGGATATTATCATCGAAGGACATCACCAAATACACTGTGGGGAAAATCTTAAGTTTTGAAATTACACAAATACACATAAACTTAATTGAATGTCGTGGATGATGGATTTGTATACAGAGTTCTTAAATTTCCTAGATACATAACTACATACATATCGAGCCCTAACCGCCAAAATAACGTAAGCGACATTTTTTTCAAAATTTTATTTTTGATGCATAAATGCATCTAGATGCTCTAGGAGTATTTCTGCATCAAAAAGAAAATTTTGAAAAAATGTCGCTTACGTTATTTTGGCGGTTAGGGCTCGATATGTACTTATGTACTAATTTCTAAATATGACTTACTTGTGTGCATATAAATAGCTCTGCTTTGTGGCTATGCAAGGAAATTACCAGAAAATTCCATTAAAATGGAGATACCTGCTCCTCTAGTTGACAGTTGACCACAGCTTAAGCTAAGTTAGTGCCTGGTCAGCATATATCAACTTTCCTTAACCAACCCACCAACTTCGTATCCTTACCTCGAGTGTTTGCTGTCTACCTTATTTGGGTTGTGATAAATATTTATTAAACGTCTTCTTCGTACGCTGCTATAATATCTAAAGCTTTTCTCTAAGATAAATATATGTATGTAGGTATATTGTAGTAAATTTAAATATTCTGCTACTACTATTCGAGTGCAAAGTAACCGAGTGATGAGAAAGCTAGAGTGTGTGTAGGCGGCAGCAGTAATTTATTTTATAACTTCGGTAACTTTGGCAACCTGTCACAAATACTCGTTTTCCCTGTTGTCCATTTTTCTTCTTTAAATGTTTGCTAAAATTGCAATATTAATCGTTTCCTTTTCGTAGCCCTCGTGGCAATAGAATGCCACTTAGAAGCTTATTATGCTAATTACCAACAGGTGTTCTCGAAGTAGTGTAGAAAGAAATTATTTTGTATAAAGTTCTTTATTATTTGGAAGGCCTTTGTGGGCCTTGGTTAAACATTTTTCTATTGTGCTCTTTCTTTAATTGTATCAAAAATTTATTAACCAAAAAAAGGTATTTTAGATAGTTGATATATGTACATTTTTTATGATTTAGCTAATTTCGAACAAAATTGGATTTTAAACATAACTTTGGAGTGATTAAATGTTCGAGTGCTTTATTAGGCTTATAAGCCCATTAATAATAAATAATAAAATTGAAGTTAATTAAACGGTGTGAAAAGAAAAGAAAAAAATTAGATTTTTCTTTCTATCCAAAAATAATACAAAATATCTCTTTGCCGGTATTTGTACGACATATAGTAAAAATTATTTGCAACTTTTGACGGTTTTTAATTTTTATGGAACTTTGTCGCATGCCGAGAAGTGAATCTGATTTCCGTGAGATATTTCATCTCTTTAAAATAAAGGCTTAAAAAATTAATTTTTTATATATTTGCATTTTTATTAGACCTTTTGATTAAAAGATTCATCGTTGGTTGCAAACTTTACTATTTACCTTCTTACAATGTCATTCTTGCAGCCAAAAATTTTCAAAATAAGAAAATTAAATATCCATTCTTACCCCTCAATTCTGTGCATTTGACAAATAATCAATCTTGACTATTTGTCAATAAAATTGCGGCTAAAACTATGCCGCTAAGATTGGTCTGTATTTGCTAAATTTGTTGTGCAATTTTAAAGCGTCTAAATTTAAATTTTTGTAGCATAAGTAGTTATTCACAGCGTAAAAAAAAAAAACAAAAATAAATTTCTTTAGTTTCAAGTACTGTTTTCGAAAGCACTCCAAAGTTTATTTTTTACGGTGATTTCAAAAATTAAATCAATATTTTTTGTTTTTGCACCGGCTACCAATTTCGAAAAACCCGGATTTCTAGGACAGATTGCCAATTTTGAGAATTAGTAAGGTTATTTAAAAAATGAATAAACTGATATAAAAGTAAATCCTTGTGCAAAGTAAAGCTTTTTTAAATTAAAAAATGGGTGTGACCACTCCGCTTTTTAAAAAATTTTTAACCGGTACTAAAAATCCGGATTTTTTTAAATTAGTAACCGGTACAAAAAAAGCGGCTTAATTTTTTAAATAACCATAATAAAATAAACGGCCGTGATTGCTCAGCTTTTCTCAAAATTGGTAAACGGTCCTAAAAACACGGGTTTTTCCAAGTTGTTAGCCGGTACAAAGAAAAACAAACTTAATTTTTGAAATTACCGTAAAGTAATAAAATTTTAACATATTACGACCACTTCCGGCATATTTCTACATTTGTCCATTTGTGCTATTTGGTAATTCCCAATAGTTTTTAATTAGTTAAAAATATTTCCGGTCAAATTATGAGATACAACATTTTCTTATTTTAATTAAAATAGTTTTCTGAACACCCCAATTTTTGTTCGTGTGAAATCCATGAAATTTGTATTCGTGTGCTATATTAACTGTACTAAACTCAAAAGCGACGAAAGCGAAAGCTGTATGTGGCAGAGCCTTCACAATTTAATTTTTTACTCATGCAAATAGATTTCATATCAGTCATCTTCTCTTTTTTTTAACTGCTTATCACAATTTTCAGTAATCCGACTTAGCGTTAGAAAGCTGGATTATTAAATCAAAATACAAATGCTACAGCTAAAAATATTTACTTTAACCGAAAAACATACATATCTACCTACCCAACTATTCATATACCCTTTGAGTTTGATTTATGCAAACGAGATCTTAATAAGTTTCCGGTCAGTGCTTCACAAACTCGTAACTACACACACACACCCGTACTTGCATTCACAACTCTTAAGGAATTGCTTTTTGTTGTTTTTTGTTTATATAAACTTCGATTTAACAAAATCAACTGAAGACAAGAGCAAGAATTGAGCAATACGCACACGTACATAAATACTACTTATAGAAAAACCTTGCCGAGCGATAAATCAAAGTAAACAGGAAGTCGAAGTTGTACCATTTCCGGCCACAAAAGTAGGTATTCTACAATAAATGTGCGTTAAGCCAACGGACATGATGGTCGCCATTTGTAAATTTTATCATGAAACGTTTCTTATTACTTTTGCACCCTGAAGGAAATTCGTGCATTTTTTTTTGGCGCCTGAATGTAACCATTGCATATTTAAATAATTTCAACTACATAGCAGGAGTAGAGAAGAAAATTCGTTGGCCCAACCAATTTTTTCCTACTGGCTATTTCTCCTGATGAAAATATGGAAATGAAAATTCTTGGTAACTTTGCTGCCCCTTCGTTTTACCATTCGCCGGGTATTTGTATCGATTTTATTTAAGTACTAAAAATGATAGTTCGATTACCTCTTCAGGCGCATAAAGGGCGACTGGAGTTGAGTTGGATTCATTTTCAAACCTTAGAGTATACATTTTTTAAATACGAATATTTATTGACACCTTTTGCTGACTGCAAAATGGAATGAATTGAGTTTTGAGTTTTACTAAATTAAAAAAAACCATTAGAAAATGTTTGAAGAGCTCAGACATTCGACGAGAAACTTAATCTAAGGTAGTCGGGGCGGTGAGTATCTGATGTCAGTTGCTTGCACTTCCACTTCCTAAGCACAACAAATCCCGCCATTGAAAATGCCAAGTGAAGCCAAGTCCTAATCCACCTGATCTGTCCATCGCAGAGAAGGATAACCCAGCTCGCAGCGATAACCCATTTTAACAGACGGCTCCAAATAGATGTCGGAACAGAATCTGGCGTCTTCTTCTCTAACAGAGTTCTATAGACTCCCTGATCACTGCAGTGTTTTTCAGGTTTAGGTATATGCAATCGGTGTGGCGGCAAGGGTGGTGAGCTCATTTAAACTTGCCTTCGCTGTTGAGACTCCAGCTGCCATCAAAGCCCTAAGATTGGGAACGCCTAACTCAAAAGGCATTATTAGCAACACATAATCAATATTGACTGGATCCCGGGACATAGTGGTATCCTAAGAAATGAGGAGGCAGACGAATGTGCTAGAAATGGATCTGAGATGGGACTTGGGAAAGCGATCCTGCTCGTTAAACCTCCCCTGCGATTTCCGTGTTCAGATGTTGAGAGAGTAACTAGGGCAGCGACCAACAGTAGGTGGAAAAATCCGCAGACCTGCAAGGTATTGCGCTCGCTCTGTGCACGGCGAACGAAGAACGCGGAGTTTATTAAGACTTTCAAAGCTAAACGTTAGGCTTCTTACAGGAATCCTAACGGGACAGTGGACCATTAGGTACATGACCGCTATATTTGGAGCCCTGTATAACGATTTCTGCAGAAGCTGCAGAGATGAGAAGGAGATAGAATTCTAGGAGAAGTGCTTAAGAATTTACGTGAATTGCGTAGAAAATAAGCTATTAAAATACGTACGCGTATACGGTATACCGCTTAATTTTGAATACGTAACTTAGCTTAACTTTTACATTTCAATAAAAACTGAAACACTCAAACAAAAAATTATAAAAAAAATCAAGGCAAAGAACAACTCAAAAACCCATTCTGTCGGAAATATTTTAAACCAAATTGTTTGTACATAATTTTTTTTAAATAAAACTAAATAAAAATTGTTTACGCCAAACGGATAACACTTGAGTTCTGCAGAAGGTATTGATAAACTTAGCGATATGGAAGAAGCTAGAGCCGGTAAAAGCAACAACAGTAAAGATGATGGTACGTAGAAATAAAAACCACAGTTGCACTTTTCAGAAGCTCCAGTCAAAACTTTACTTAACTTCAAGAAACTTATTTTGTTATTTGTAATTGTCCCCTTCTTATAGAGCATTCAAATACGAAAGAGCAGCTGCCTCTACCAACGCTTGCTACGCTAGCAGCTAGGGCGACAGCCAGAGTCCAAGTAATTACCGAAAAGAGCGAAGGCATAAAGACAGCAGCTACACCAATAACAAAAACATCAACTGCTATGGAACACGCCACTTCAACAACACCAGCAGCATCAGCTTTCGATCCAATGGCAATAATCAACCAAGTAATCGGAGTACAGCTGGGTGCGGAGTCCAATGATAAACCATTAAGCCAAAAATCCGATGACTCCGATTGTACGCTACAGTCTGATCAATCGGAGTGCAATGCATTGAAGACATTAGCGACCATGCAATTGGCAGAAGATGACAAAATATTTGCGGGCGAACATACGCTAGACCGGATTTTGTTGGAGCATTCTGAGCAAACGATAACAACGGCGCGCGTCGAATTGGATTGCAATACAAGTCGTGCGACGCGGGAATTGATGCTGCAAGCTGGTAGCGGCGGTGTCATGAAGAGCTTAGCTGCGGTTAGAGATGCTACGCTGACAGCTAAGGCGGAAGGTGGTGAAATGGCGGCAAGCGGAGCGAGTGGCAGTGGTGAGGGTCCGCCACAGACTACACCCACGGAGTCGGTACGTTCGATTGGTTCGCTAGTTTGCCGCATTTGTCATAATTCGGAGAATCCAGAAAGGTGAGTGGTGGAAATTATGCATTAAAGATTTAACTCTAATAGGGCATGGAGCTCCTCTTAAGTAAAATTAGGTAGACTTTAGTAAAAGGAAAATTAATTTATGTGTCCTTTTTTAATAAAAGGAGTTTGCAAGGCATTCTTAAAATTGTATATACATATGCACTTTCAGTTAAAGCAAAACAGCTTTAAGGCCCCACAGCATTTACCCTTTTTAAGGGCTACAAGTTATTAGCATACACAAATATCAAATTTTTAAATGCAAATTTGTAACTTATCTTCGCGCTTTGGGCATAGCATCGAATGACTAGCACAATATTTATTTTATTACTTAATTGAATTTGCATAAAAAGGGCAATAATTAGTTAATTTTTTTAATATCTAATATGCTTGTGTGGCAAATACATATGATAATTTCAATTTGTTTAAAACTTGGTTGTTATCAATTAAAAAAATAGCATTTTCAAAATTATTTGCATAATGCAAGCATATGTACATTCAGACATACATACGTCTATATTAAAATTAGGCCGGGTCAATCGCATTTCGAAAAAAAACATTTAATAACCACCATTCTCGTAATGCGGAGCGTTTGCATGGAAAGAGGTCGATGGATTCCACGTCTTCCGATCCCATAAATGTTCCGTTAGTGTGTCACTGTGAGAACCAACTGCTGCTTTTTCTTAAATTGCTTCTAACCGATTTAACCAGCGATTTAAATGTAAAACGATTTTTTATGTTCTGTCAATTTCCATATAAAACTAAAAAAAAACCAAAATAATTTTCCACTTATGTATGTAAATTGCTTTCGTGAAATTGGCTGTTATTTTTTAGTCGCACGGTCCAATTTCTCTGTTTCTGGGTCATCGTCTGAAGATGGAAACTTTCCAATGCAGGATAAAAGACATAGACCCATATAGTAAAACTTCAAAATCTTTTGCATAATCATGTATTCTTTTTTCAGTATTTTGAGTATGTTGCTCCTGTTTCCCGCGATGTTACTGTGACCAGGCGTGTTGAGGGCGAAGTCACAGCCCTCCTGAGCTCCATAGTGTTGCCATCCGGTTTCTCTGAGCCTAATAACAGTTCGTGCTACGACAATTCCGTCTGCAATTTCCGCAGGTGCCGTGTTCAACATGACGTTAAGCGCCAGTGTAGATGTGGTTTCTAATGCTCCACTAATTCCGATTAGGGCGATCCGCTGTTAACGCTCCATGGGGAACTTTATACTTCCGCTTGGCTGCAACATCTGTACATCCATGTTTTCGAAATGTAAAGCGGAGTTGGACCAGCCGTTTTCTCTGAATACCTGGGATTAAGAATATAAATCTATTTGCTTGGTGTTGCAAGTATTTTCCTGACCGCGAT
>NW_016157408.1:158068-210827 GCF_001687245.7 Rhagoletis zephyria | reverse complement strand
GAGTGATTAAATGTTCGAGTGCTTTATTAGGCTTATAAGCCCATTAATATGTACTGCTTTTTTGTCCATAAAATTGACGTTAATTAAACGGTGTGAAAAGAAAAGAAAAAAATTAGATTTTTCTTCTATCCAAAAAAAATATATAATATCTCTTGCCGGTATTTGTACGACATATAATAAAAATTATTTGCAACTTTTGACGGTTTTTAATTTTTATGGAACGTTGTTGCATGCCGAGAAGTGGATCTGATTTCCGTGAGATATTTCATCTCTTCAAAATAAAGGCTTAAAAAAAAAACAAATTTTTTATATATTTGCATTTTTATCAGACTATTTGATTAAAAGATTCATCGTTGGTTGCAAACTTTACTATTTACCTTCTTACAATGTCATTCTTGCAGCCAAAAATTTTCAAAATAAGAAAATTAAATATCCATTCTTACCCCTCAATTCTGTGCATTTGACAAATAATCAATCTTGACTATTTGTCAATAAAATTGCGGCTAAAACTATGCCGCTAAGGTAGGTCTGTATTTGCTAAATTTGTTGGGCATTTTTAAAGCGCCTAAAATTAAATTTTTGCAGCATAGTTTAGGCGCAAATTTATTGAGAGCATAAAAAAAATTTATTTTTTTTTTAGTTTGAAGTAATGTTTTTGAAAGCACTCCAAAGTTTATTTTTTACGCTGATTCCAAAAATGTATTCTTTTTTTTTGTACCGGCTACCAATTTCGAAAAACCCGGATTTCTAGCACAGATTACCAATTTTGAGAATTTGGAAGGTTATTTAAAAAATGAGTGAACTGATATAAAAGTAAATCCTTATGCAAAGTAAAGCTTTTTTAAATTTAAAAATGGGTGTGACCACTCCGATTTTAAAAAAATTTTTAACCGGTACTAAAAATCCGGATTTTTTGAAATTAGTAACCGGTACAAAAAAGCGACTTAATTTTTTAAATAACCATAATAAAATAAATGGCCGTGATTGCTCAGCTTTTCGCAAAATTGGTAAACGGTCCTAAAAACCCGGGTTTTTCCAAGTTGTTAGCCGGTACAAAAAAAAAACAAACTTCATTTGTGAAATTACCGTAAAGTAGTAAAATTTTAACATATTACGACCACTTCCGGCATATTTCTACATTTGTCCATTTGTGCTATTTGGCAATTCCCAATAGTTTTTAATAAGTTAAAAATATTTCCTGTCAAATTATGAGATACAACATTTTCTTATTTTAATTAAAATAGTTTTCTGAACACCCCAATTTTTGTTTGTGTGAAATCCATGAAATTTTTATTCGTGTGCTATATTGACTGTACTAAACTCAAAAGCGACGAAAGCGAAAGCTGTATGTGGCAGAGCCTTCACAATTTAATTTTTTACTCATGCAAATAGATTTCATATCAGTCATCTTCTCTTTTTTTTAACTGCTTATCACAATTTTCAGTAATCCGACTTAGCGTTAGAAAGCTGGATTATTAAATCAAAATACAAATGCTACAGCTAAAAATATTTACTTTAACCGAAAAACATACATATCTACCTACCCAACTATTCATATACCCTTTGAGTTTGATTTATGCAAACGAGATCTTAATAAGTTTCCGGTCAGTGCTTCACAAACTCGTAACTACACACACACACCCGTACTTGCATTCACAACTCTTAAGGAATTGCTTTTTGTTGTTTTTTGTTTATATAAACTTCGATTTAACAAAATCAACTGAAGACAAGAGCAAGAATTGAGCAATACGCACACGTACATAAATACTACTTATAGAAAAACCTTGCCGAGCGATAAATCAAAGTAAACAGGAAGTCGAAGTTGTACCATTTCCGGCCACAAAAGTAGGTATTCTACAATAAATGTGCGTTAAGCCAACGGACATGATGGTCGCCATTTGTAAATTTTATCATGAAACGTTTCTTATTACTTTTGCACCCTGAAGGAAATTCGTGCATTTTTTTTTGGCGCCTGAATGTAAGCATTGCATATTTAAATAATTTCAACTACATAGCAGGAGTAGAGAAGAAAATTCGTTGGCCCAACCAATTTTTTCCTACTGGCTATTTCTCCTGATGAAAATATGGAAATGAAAATTCTTGGTAACTTTGCTGCCCCTTCGTTTTACCATTCGCCGGGTATTTGTATCGATTTTATTTAAGTACTAAAAATGATAGTTCGATTACCTCTTCAGGCGCATAAAGGGCGACTGGAGTTGAGTTGGATTCATTTTCAAACCTTAGAGTATACATTTTTTAAATACGAATATTTATTGACACCTTTTGCTGACTGCAAAATGGAATGAATTGAGTTTTGAGTTTTACTAAATTAAAAAAACCCATTAGAAAATGTTTGAAGAGCTCAGACATTCGACGAGAAACTTAATCTAAGGTAGTCGGGGCGGCGAGTATCTGATGTCAGTTGCTTGCACTTCCACTTCCTAAGCACAACAAATCCCGCCATTGAAAATGCCAAGTGAAGCCAAGTCCTAATCCACCTGATCTGTCCATCGCAGAGAAGGATAACCCAGCTCGCAGCGATAACCCATTTTAACAGACGGCTCCAAATAGATGTCGGAACAGAATCTGGCGTCTTCTTCTCTAACAGAGTTCTATAGACTCCCTGATCACTGCAGTGTTTTTCAGGTTTAGGTATATGCAATCGGTGTGGCGGCAAGGGTGGTGAGCTCATTTAAACTTGCCTTCGCTGTTGAGACTCCAGCTGCCATCAAAGCCCTAAGATTGGGAACGCCTAACTCAAAAGGCATTATTAGCAACACATAATCAATATTGACTGGATCCCGGGACATAGTGGTATCCTAAGAAATGAGGAGGCAGACGAATGTGCTAGAAATGGATCTGAGATGGGACTTGGGAAAGCGATCCTGCTCGTTAAACCTCCCCTGCGATTTCCGTGTTCAGATGTTGAGAGAGTAACTAGGGCAGCGACCAACAGTAGGTGGAAAAATCCGCAGACCTGCAAGGTATTGCGCTCGCTCTGTGCACGGCGAACGAAGAACGCGGAGTTTATTAAGACTTTCAAAGCTAAACGTTAGGCTTCTTACAGGAATCCTAACGGGACAGTGGACCATTAGGTACATGACCGCTATATTTGGAGCCCTGTATAACGATTTCTGCAGAAGCTGCAGAGATGAGAAGGAGATAGAATTCTAGGAGAAGTGCTTAAGAATTTACGTGAATTGCGTAGAAAATAAGCTATTAAAATACGTACGCGTATACGGTATACCGCTTAATTTTGAATACGTAACTTAGCTTAACTTTTACATTTCAATAAAAACTGAAACACTCAAACAAAAAATTATAAAAAAAATCAAGGCAAAGAACAACTCAAAAACCCATTCTGTCGGAAATATTTTAAACCAAATTGTTTGTACATAATTTTTTTTAAATAAAACTAAATAAAAATTGTTTACGCCAAACGGATAACACTTGAGTTCTGCAGAAGGTATTGATAAACTTAGCGATATGGAAGAAGCTAGAGCCGGTAAAAGCAACAACAGTAAAGATGATGGTACGTAGAAATAAAAACCACAGTTGCACTTTTCAGAAGCTCCAGTCAAAACTTTACTTAACTTCAAGAAACTTATTTTGTTATTTGTAATTGTCCCCTTCTTATAGAGTATTCAAATACGAAAGAGCAGCTGCCTCTACCAACGCTTGCTACGCTAGCAGCTAGGGCGACAGCCAGAGTCCAAGTAATTACCGAAAAGAGCGAAGGCATAAAGACAGCAGCTACACCAATAACAAAAACATCAACTGCTATGGAACACGCCACTTCAACAACACCAGCAGCATCAGCTTTCGATCCAATGGCAATAATCAACCAAGTAATCGGAGTACAGCTGGGTGCGGAGTCCAATGATAAACCATTAAGCCAAAAATCCGATGACTCCGATTGTACGCTACAGTCTGATCAATCGGAGTGCAATGCATTGAAGACATTAGCGACCATGCAATTGGCAGAAGATGNCTCAGTTAAAGCAAAACAGATTTAAGGCCCCACAGCATTTACCCTTTTTAAGGGCTACAAGTAATTAGCATACACAAATATTAAATTTTTAAATGCAAATTTGTAACTTATCTTCGCGCTTTTGGCATAGCATCGAATGACTAGCACAATATTTATTTTATTACTTAATTGAATTTGCATAAAAAGGGCAATAATTAGTTAATTTTTTTAATATCTAATATGCTTGTGTGGCAAATACATATGATAATTTCAATTTGTTTAAAACTTGGTTGTTATCAATTCAAAAAATAGCATTTTCAAAATTATTTGCATAATGCAAGCATATGTACATTCAGGCATACATACGTCTATATTAAAATTAGGCCGGGTCAATCGCCTTTCGAAAAAAAAAAATTAATAACCACCATTCTCGTAATGCGGAGCGTTTGCATGGAAAGAGGTCGATGGTTTCCACGTCTTTCTCATATCTTCAGATCCCATAGAATTCCGATCCCATAAATGTTCCGTTAGTGTGTCACTGTGAGAAGCAACCGCTGCTTTTTCTTAAAATCTCATCACTTTTACTCGAAGTATTCGAATAAATTTAAGTAAAAGATCTGAAATTTTAATAAAAAGCAATTGCTTCTAACCGATTTAACCAGCGATTTAAATGTAAAACGATTTTTTATGTTCTGTCAATTTCCATATAAAACTAAAAAAAAAAAAAAAAAATTTTACTTATGTATGTAAATTGCTTTCGTGAAATTCACTGTTATTTTTTAGTCGCACGATCCAATTTCTCGATTTCTGGGTCATCGTCTGAAGATGAAAAGTTTCCAATGCAGGAGAAAAGACATAGACCCATATAGTAAAACTTCAAAATCTTTTGCATAATCATGTATTCTTTTTTCAGTATTTTGAGTATGTTGCTCCTGTTTCCCGCGATGTTACTGTGACCCGGCGTGTTGAGGGCGAAGTCACAGCCCTCCTGAGCTCCATAGTGTTGCCATCCGGTTTCTCTGAGCCTAATAACAGTTCGTGCTACGACAATTCCGTCTGCAATTTCCGCAGGTGCCGTGTTCAACATGACGTTAAGCGCCAGTATAGATGTGGTTTCTAATGCTCCACTAATTCCGATTAGGGCGATCCGCTGTTAACGCTCCATGGGGAACTTTATACTTCCGCCTGGCTGCAACATCTGTACATCCATGTTTTCGAAATGTAAAGCGGAGTTGGACCAGCCGTTTTCTCTGAATAACTGGAATTAGGAATATAAATCTATTTGCTTGGTGTTGCAAGTATTTTCCTGACCGCGATATTCGCTAAAGCTGAAGGCCGCCGTTTCTAAACTAAGTGTTTTAAGGCTTGGCGAGTTTGTCGCCATTTTCTTGGACAGCCAGGCCCTGCCGTCTATTGCAACAAATTCTAAGCTGATTAGGGTGTAACTCCTTTAAACGCCGTAAGTAAGCAGCTCGAACTAAATTTAGTTGGGGCTGCTACTTGGGCGTAAAAGTTTTTTTTGGTTTCGGTGCCTGATCAAGCTATCACTTTCGCTGGCGCATTTATGCTTTTAACCGCTTCCCCAATCTATTTCAGATCTACCTCTCGGGTACTCGCCTGCTTTCTAATTTTCCGGAATAACACTTTCTCCCGGGACTCAGTAGAAATTTCCTGTTTGCTGGCGAAGAGTTTGTAGGGATCTTTAATATTCCTTAACGCATATCAAGTAAGTCCATGACGAAGGCGAGGTTTTTATATAGACTGGTCGATCGTGCTTACCAGCTTTGTTGCCTTGCTGTAGTAATCTGGGATTCCATAGAAGTTTCTGAGGAAAGAAAGACGACAGCTTTTGCTTTAATGCCCACTTTTTAAATATCTTTGCGGATCGTCGATCGAATGTGGTCGCGATTGAATTAATTTTCCATATTAAGAGAGCCCCAAATACTTCTGCTCTTTTGGCATTTCATAATATGCGTCATCTGAGCTCGAGAGTTGCCTAGGGCATCTTTGCACGCAACAACTCAACCGGCATTCGATGCATTGTGAAAGAGAAATTCGCGTGTTCAATAATATTTATTCTTATTGGAGAAACTTTGTCTTGCGACCCGGCCTAATGTATTTGCATAAATGCATGTTATACCCTACGGCCAACGCTTTTTTTTTTCATAGCCACATACATACAGTGACAAAAGTATTGGCACAGAGAATTTTTCTCAATATTTGCAAAGTTTGTTTATTCAAATATATTTTTAATATTTTTTAATAAAAATATATTTCGTACTTCAACAAAAAACATAAAAACAAAATTTCTAAACTTTGTGCAGAAGTCAGGAAAATTTAATAAATTTGCATACTAAATTGCAAATTTTTTTTTCAGATTTTTTAGAAAAATTTAGAAAAGTTTGAAGTATCTAAAAAATCGCGTTGATTTTTGGAAATTTTTTAGTGGAAGGTGTTGCTCATTTTCTCCATACAGAAAATAATTGTCGAACATATTTTGTTTGGAAGAACCTTAGAATTTTTTTAAAAAATCTGAATGGAACGTTGCAAATAAGTATGCAAATTTATTGAATTTTCCTGAGTTTCGCACGAAGTTTAGAGATTTTAGTTTTTATGTTTTTTTGGTGTAGGACGAACTATATTTTTATAAAAAATTATCGAAAATAAATTAGAATAAAAAATTTTGCAGATATTGCGAAAAATTCTCTGTGCCAATATTTTTGCCGGCACTGTATGTATATATGCAAATGCATGCAGCTAACTTATTTTTACTTAAATCAAATATTATTAACGCAATTTTTTTATTTCGTTTATTTTAAAACAAATTCTATTTACAGATTAGTTTCGCCATGTTTGTGCAAGGGATCGCTCACATATGTGCACATTCATTGCCTGGAGCGTTGGATTAGCACCTCGAGGAGCACTGTTTGTGAGCTTTGTCAATTTCAGTACAATACCGTGCAGACACTGAGGTGAGTCGGGGAGTTAGGCAAGGCGATAATTTCGATGCAGTTATTTGTATTAATTTGGTAACTAGTTGCAAAATATTTGCACTAATTAATGAATTGCACAGATAGCAGCTGGTGAATTTAGTTAATTCAGCTGAGAGTTGAACAAATATAAACTGTAGGTTAAATTGTTTATTATGGCAATTAAGTTTCCGTTATTGAAGCGATAGCATCAATAGAAATTTTGAATTAAAGGAATTTGTAGGAGATAAATATACTTATTTATGAAATACATAAATTACATATTATATATGTTAGATCATCAGTTTTATAGAAGGTTGCCACCTATGCTATTATTCTACTAGAAATTACCCGGCGTGTTTCACTGCTCCTTAAAAGTATATTTGTGTTGTTTGATTCCGGTATTGTAATACTTCATTAATTTTATCAATCTATTAAAACAAAATTTTTATAACAAGTGACAACCCTTCTCAAATATATTTTCCGCAGTAAACTTTCCTAAACCTCTTCAGCTTGATACCCATATTGCAATATTTAATATATCTCATCAATTAAATTAAATTCAAATTAGCAAACATATGGCAACCTTCCACAAAAATATTTGCGGCTGTAAGCCTTCTTAAATAAATCGTTACTAGGCCTGAAAATAACAAAAACAAAATATAGACATTTTTTTCTTTAAGGAGCTAAGGAGCAAATAATTTTTTTAGCTCTTTTCTCCAGCTCCGCTCCAACTGAAACCCTTTTTTACTTTTTTGCTTCGCTCCGCTCCGAAGCCCTGTTTTAATATGTGACTGTGGTCTATAAATCTTAAATACACGGCAGTTGACAGTAGGTACGGCAATAAATCACATGCCATCGAACTGATCCTACTTAAAAATATAAAATTGATGCGAATTATTTTAACCGCACCTCTTACGGGGTTTCAGTAACGTTAGTAACGTGGGTTAGGGTGGGTCCACTATTGATTGGTAATAGCAAAAATATGATTCGTTATGCTTTAAAAATAATCTGTGTGAAATTTGCAATTTTTTGGTCAATATCCTAGGCTCGCCCAAGTCCATCAAAGTTCAATAAATAAATTAATTAATACATTTTTTTACTAAAATTGCAATAATATTCGAAAGTGTTAGTCCTACATAATTTAGTATATGGACCTTTTTTGTAGAGAATCGAAGTTTGCCAAGAAAACAATTTTTTTAGTACTTCAACTTTGATGGACTTGGGCGAGCCTAGGATATTGACCAAAAATTTTCACATTTCACAAAAGATTTTTTTTTACATAATAAATTATTTTTGCTATTACTAATCAAAATTCTAAAAAAAACTGTCGGCCCACGCCAACGTGCACGCGTGCAATACGCAGCAGAAACGGAGGAGTGAAATACAAATTTTATGGTTTGTGGTAGTGTATTATAGTTACGGTGACCATCTGTACCAACTTTAATTTGAAGAACAGAGCTTTTTCTCATGATGGCGTTCTTTGACTTTATTAATTTTTCTAAAAATTTAATTGCCTTTGAAAGTTCTTGTTTTTGATAAGTGTCATACATTAGTACATTTATATGTTACAAAGAAAGAGCGAATAATACAAACAAGTTGGAAAGTTCATTTTTGTCCTCTAGATTTTCTGGTTAAACGAGTTCACTTACCATTCTTATCAATGTAGTAAACAAATAGAAAAATAAGGATTTTGCAAAGTTTATTATATTCTACGGGTTAGACATCGCGATAGGGATTCGCCAAAGCTTGTGATTGCCTCACTATATAGGGGATATAGAGAGTCACGTCTCAGCCAGAAGCCCCCATTGTGATATATTCTACTTTCCCATGTAAATGGTTCATTTATTTTCCCAGAAAATTCAAAGATTCTTAGTCCACTGGGCAATCGTTTAAGAGATGCTTGAGGCTACATTGTCGCAAATCGTTCCTGCACTGTGGTAGAAATAATTAGAGGGGAAACCATTACCTTCGTCTATTTCCATTGAACAATGTCCGTTGATAAAACCAACGTCTGAGATAATGGAGTGACAATCACGGAGAACTGGAGACTATATGTTTTCCATTATTTTCCGGGCCACCTGAGGTTGTATTGTTCAAATAAAACAGGACCTCGGCCATAGTTATGTACATATGTAGTTAATTTGAAGATAATTTGCTTGGCGGCATTTTTAGGCAGAATTGAACAGTTATAGACATAGTTCTCTCCAGTGGCATAGCTCTTTCCGAAATATTTCATTGCCCGGGGACCCAGATTACATTTTTTGTGCATCACATAGTCAAATCGCTTGGAAATATTCTTCTTTGAATTGCTACCTTCGAGGAGGTATTGTGGCACTGTAGATATTAAACCTAAGCCTAATTTTCAGAGAAGACGATGATGGAGCATTTCAGTTTTATGCTTAAGTGTAGTTCTCTGAATGGATGTTACTGCCGACTGTATTATTTAAATCAGAACCACTTCACCATACGCTCCTACGGTGCCCTATTTTAGTCAAGGGAAATTAGTCTCTGCGGCTGGTAATGTTTGTAAATTAGTTTCTTTTCAAAAAAAAGAGATTTAAAATCGTTCTGTGTGTATCTACTTGTTTACTTCGAGTTGTGCCATACGTGCCCTTCCATTCTTATTAGATTTTTGTGAGAAATTTTGTAATATGAAGAAGTTATATACAAAAAGATATTTTGAGTAGAGTATAGGAGTGAACAAGTTTTAAGGTCTTATTTTTGGTATCTTAATGAGAAATTTTCTGCTCTTTATCTTCTTGATAAAAATTTATCTATTCAGGTAAAGAAACTAATGACTGAATAAGCCACAACGCAAAAAAATATCCAACTGTTAGAATGATTTGGATTAAATTTCACGTTTAAATAATAACAAACTGCACAAATTGAATTAGTCTCCAACTTTTCATAACCTTATAAATCTTTGTGGCACACCAGAAAATTATTCAATTAAGCTGAAACCTTAAATGCAAATTCATCTTTATAAAAGGAATGTTATTGAAACCCGTTCTCAAAGTATTCGGAACATTTTTTTTTTAAATTGGCCATATACGGGACACCCGAACATACATATGGACATATCCTTTTCAGAATTTCTGGTATTATTTTAGAATCACCAGGATAAATAAAATGAATTGGTTGACATGCGTACATACAAAAATTTCGAAATTATATGCAAACGCCAAATCATTTTGACGCAATCAGCATTACAGAAGCAATTAAATATATCACGAACTAAACGACGAATTAAGGAAAGAAATATAGTGGAATAAATAAATCAATATGCATATGTACACACATTAATTATACGATGAATAGCAATTCCTCGCTTAATTCTTGAAGCATGAATAACAGCAACAACAAAATAGTCCCGCCCACGCACAAACACATACATACATACATACATGCTGATTTATACATATACCGACGACGAATCGACCCATTGACGCGTTCACTTTCATTTGCCAACAACAGTATTCTGATTAAATGGAACAACAGCGGCGCCAACACCAGCAACAATGCCACAGATAATCGTAATAAAAAGGACAACATCGCGTGCCCCTTCACATGTCCTTTGCAACTTCGTTCGCAACGGCTTTTCATTTTTTTTTTGTGCC
This sequence comes from Rhagoletis zephyria, assembly GCF_001687245.7. Taxonomy (NCBI): domain Eukaryota; kingdom Metazoa; phylum Arthropoda; class Insecta; order Diptera; family Tephritidae; genus Rhagoletis; species Rhagoletis zephyria. The sequence goes on along the minus strand of NW_016157408.1, from coordinate 200,268 downwards.
AGACATTCGCGCAACCTTTCGCGACCACGCACGCCAATGTATGTAGGTACTCGCCTACATATGTATAATCCAACATTGTTGCTTTATATATGTATGTATGTATGTATGTATCTCACGATATACGAGCTGAAAAACCATGCAGCGTAAGTTGTTTGCGAGAAGCCATTTCCTTTTAAATTAAATCCACAAATGGCTGTGGAGACGCGAGTGTTGGCAGCGCTTAAGCCTCAAATATATAGCACGTATGTATGTACGTACATAGGAGCCAACGGAAAATACCCATGCACAAACGTACAAGCACACTTTGCGTCGCATGTGTGCACCATGTGGGTGTGCGCAACAACACAACAATCCGCTAGCGCCCTCTGCTCATTGTAGCATTTCCGGGTGTTTATGGCAGGTCCCCCACATTGGTGGCGCTACCACATTTAGAATGGCATAAGTGCCCTTTTAGATGTATGAGTATTGTCAAACCGCCAATTCTTCTCATCCCATTGAGCATTAGCCTGGCCGAGTGGCACTTGAGTGTGGGGGGGGAAATGAAAATAACAGCAGCAAATGAGCTGAAAAATTGTATCCCTAAACCACATATGAGCGTGTTGTTTTTGACGTGCTTGTGAATGTGTGTACAAGTACAAGTGTGCATGTGTGTGTGTGTGTGCCAATAAATTGTTGCACATGTTGCCTTTCATTGTTAGCATTTTTTTTATTTTTGTCCTCTGTTGATTGCTGAATACACGAAAAAAGGATAAAGTAGCGAATTTGCCCTCTTTTTACACTCGATTTGTGGCCTGAATTAGGAATTTGGATTTGCTGTGAGACGAGGATTGATTTGCAAAGTCATAACTTCTCAAGTTAAGCGCGAATTCGGCATCAATTTGGAAATATTTTGTGCTGATTACAAATGCATATGTATCTACATTAGGGAGCGTCACTCCCATATAAAAAAAAATTGGTTCCGTTTCCCATTGGTGGTGTAAAATGTATTATATTTTAAGGCTTAATAAAAATATTTCGAAAAATATTAAGATTCAGGTGAGCTGGACCGATTTGAAAATATGTACATACCTCCAAAAGTCGAGTTTTCATATGCTAAAAATTAAAAACAAATTTTATCAACGGCATGAAAATAATGAGACTTTTGGAGGCATTTTCAGGTCACGTAAATTTTAATATTTTTCTGAAAAATATGTTGGCGGAAGCTTTAAATTACAATACTTAGGTTTTATAATTACGGTGGCAAAACCACATTTTATTTTTGGTGATCCACTCTAATGTACATACATTGAAGCCTTAGAACGCGGCGCAAATTGCTGATTGTTATAATTTTATTTGGTGATACGAACATTTTATAGAATCATAAATACATACAAACATACAGTAGCGGAAATATAAATTGGAACCCGAAATTTTAACAAGTTTTGGCTATTTATCTTTTGTTAATTTAATGTTTTTTTATTTTTTAAATGCTAAAATGTCGCATGCCTATTTATATTTTCGGCACCGTATGTATGTATGCATGTATTTATGATTCTATAAAATGTTCGTATCACCAAATAAAATTATAACAATCAGCAATTTATTAATAAATTACGATATGTATGTATGTATGTATGTTTGTATGTATTTGCATGCAAGTGCTTCAGGCTTTCAATATCTTGGTGGTTAATTCGGCTGAACTTGACTTCTTTCTCCTACCAAAGGCATTCGAACGAGAAGACTCAAATCTTGGCTCTTCAAAAGCCATCTTCAGTAAAAATTTATACTGAAATAATTCCTGCACAACTGGAATGGATGGAGGCGTAGTGTCGCTGGCTGACTCCTATCTAAGCGAGCTGCAAAAGTAGGTGAATATTTCAAAGAGGGTAACGTCTTTTCTTAATGCAGGAAAAAGCTGACACGTATCTTCCAAGAGTTTCAGGCACAGCAGTCTATTGAAGACTCTCGAGAGGCTGCTTGATTTGCAACAGCAAAAAAAAAACAGATTTCTTGGCAGGGATTAAGATTTCTTGGGAGAGATTGACTCTCTTACAGCACACCTACTTGAAGGGTAAATCAATTTTTAAATATATGGAGAAGTATTTTAGAAACAACTGCTAGGTGGTTGGCGCCTTCCTAAATTTTTAATAAGTTTGGAGTCGGGCGTTTAATGCCATTTTCAGCTTATCAGCTTCCACAGTCCGCTCCGCCATTGAGCTAGAAAGTACTTTCTTTCCTTCAACCCGCCATATGAGAAGTCGTAAATCTTCGGCGCTTCGAATTCTTACTTTCCTCTATGGTGTAATTGCGAGATTGACAACCTCTGGAATAGGGGTCCAGTTAATATATTCGAGGCCGAGGTTTGCGATCGGAAATGGTCGAGAATTCCTTATCTCTCTATCCCTCTTGACTGTTTTTGATTATTCCCAAATCAGAGCAATTTTTGTTCTAGGAAGTAGTGAAATTACTTGACTGAAGAATGGGTCAGACTGGGCACTCTAAGGTATACTTTTAATGTACTGAGCGAAAACCCCGCAATGCAAAGTTGCCAGAAGTCGACCGACCGCGGATTGTTTTTTAGCTGGCCAAGCACAAACTCTCGTGCATTTCTTCTCAGCTGCCTTACCTTGAGAATACAAAAGTTTATATAGCTAGGCTCATGCTCCGTCGGCACTAACGAGGAACTCTGGTTTACGTACCGTTACCGGAAAATAAAGTATATATAGAAAAGTTTTAAAAAATGTATAAGGGAAATCATGTCTAAGTGAGTGAGTGAGTGATAAAGCTTTTAAATAATTTTTTAACGAATATTGCCGTTTAAGTTTTTTAGTAAATATATTTCATTATAAAATTGTTGAATATAAATATATTTCTGTAAACAAATTCAGTATGCACATTGCCCCACTACTTTTGCGCAAATGTATGCACACATTTGCAAGATGTACATACATACACGACCAAGTAAAGCTGTGCATTTGTATTAACGCAAGCAGCTTTTCTGCTCGAAAAAAGCCCTCCTGAATGCCCAGCGGTCGAGTTTGCACTTAATAAATTATCCTTGTTGCTTGCGTAAATAATTATAAATAAGTTCAATTCCATCAACGTCGATATAAATTTACATTTTCATTATTTACCACCTGCATTGTTGTAATGATTTTTTTTATTTTTATTTTATTTTGCAGATATACTTGCCTTCAATCGCTGCGTATGTGGTATTCACGCTCTATGAGTCGACGTGCCTTGCAGGTGAGTGCGTGAGTGGTTGTTGACTGAATTTTCACAGGTACTTATAATTATATACATTTACCTACATACATGCATATGTATCGTTAACCTTGGAAAAAAGTAAAGTGATTCACTTTTTCAATTAAATACATATTCTTTTAGTTTCGTATTTAATTTTAAATTTCCCCTTTACAAGAGCTTAACGTTTAGTTTTTCTATGTTCCACGCAAATTGTAAATTTTTTGCGTTCTTATTTTCATTGTGCGTATAATTTGTTAGTGTAGTTTTCTGTTTCGGTGCTGCCGCTATCACCTTGTATGAATTCGTCTTGAGCCAAAATATAGTAAACTGCGTTTTTAGTTTTTCGCTCTGACGTTAGGATTTTTCTAAAGGACTTTGTAATTTTAGAGTTATTTGATTAATTTCAAGAGTTAATTAATAAATTCAGTGCAATTTAGAATAACAACGTGGGTACCAAATGAATGAAAAACAATTCGGTTTAGTTAAAAAAAAATTAAATTTTTTGGTTCACAAGGACGAGAATGTACTGAAAATACCCTTTTAATAAATTTTATTTTTTTAAACTAATAAAGTTAGAAAAACGAAATTCGACGATATGTTCGAGTGTAATTAGTCCTTAACGTATAATTTTTTCAAAAAAAAAAAAGAAAAGTGCTGCAGATTTTCAAGGATAAAATTTTAAAAGGACATTTTCAATACCTACTCGCCTAATGCACCAACAAATTTTATCTGTTTTATTTTGCAGACTCTTCTCTTTAACTTAATATGCATACATACATTGCACTGACTTAAAAACAAAAATTGTTTAAGTAATTTTTTTCTTTATTCCGACTAAGTATCATCTAATCCTTAAAATCTCATAGGTATCCACGACGCTCAAGGAAATCCCAGTTTTACAAACGAAATATGATTTCTGCAACCGCAGCGCTTTAATTACTATAGATTTTTTCACTTTTCAATCAAAAGTAACTCCAAAACATTAGTATTACTCAATCCACAAATCAACCTAATTTACATGTGTTCATACTATGTATATACTTCCAAACATTTGTATCAACTACAATCTTTCCCCACTTTAAATTTAATTTTCCATGAACCTTCTCCTTCAATAGGAAGACTGTCAAATGTTTTCGTTGCTCACTTTGGTGGCCTTCGGCATTATTGGTACTCTACTCGTTGGTATTCAATACTATTTTTTGCAAGGACAAGCCTGGGGACTAAGTCGTATGTGGACCAAGGGTTGGCTTGTATTCTTTCTGTTTACAACGGTGCGTATCAAATGTGTTTACTAAAAAGGAAATGCAATAATATTTTCATTTCTTTCGGTTTTTGCAGTTCACCATATATTTCATAAATATTTATATGATACTTAAATCGCAGCTGAGCCCCTGGTATCGGTAAGTGATCATGAATAACTACTACATATGTAAATAGCTGCATTAGCAAAATGGTCAGATAATTTCACTGATGCCCCAGTGTACATATAAACTTTTGTGTGATTTCAGATTAGCTGAATTAGGGGATACAAGTTTTTTTTCCTTATGGGTAAGGCTTCTTCCGAATTTACCAAGATTCATATTTTCAAATTTCTTTCAAAATTCCAAATAGTTTTTTTTTTATCAACAATTGAAAATTTTTGCAGTGTTTTAGAAATTTTTCTTTGAAAGTAAGTGTCCGAATGAAACAATTTTTTGGTTGCAGATTTAAAAAAAAAAATTAACCTATACAATGAAATCATTTATCGTGATAAAATTTAATTTAACAATTTTCAATTTTCATGATTTTCCAAAAAGTTTGAAATGAAAGAAAAACAAATACTTATTAAATATACAAAGAAAAATTTTCAAACAATTTCAAAATGCCACTAACTTAATTAGTTGACCAGAGGAGTAATCAAAGTTTTGTTTATCAAAATATAATAAAAATAAAAATAAGAAAATCTTTTACGGTACCAACCGAAGCCACATATGGGTGAATATACGTTCATAGCTCTTTACATACGAGTATGTATGATCCATTGTAGGATTATGTGTGACCCATGAATTTCGGCGCATTCCCTAAAAATCCCCAGATGCGTTTTGCATTCATTCCAGTTGATACATACATATATGCTCGAATTTATTTATTTATTTGCGGAAATGCAATACGAAAAGAGCAAATCTTACTAACCACAGAGCCGGCGCATCATAGGAAAGCGCATAAAAACTAACGAGTAGTATAAAAAAAAATTGCACAAACAAAAATGGTAAATTGCCATTGGACAGATAAACGAGCGAAAGTCAAATAGTCAACTAGCCATGTCAACAAAAAAAGGAAAAACCAACTGGACAGCGAATCACAAATGCTTAGTTAGTTTTTTGTTTATTGTTCTTTGCTGCTGTGGATACGCTTAAGTGCTTTTCATTTCGGAATAACAGGGCTTAACCAACAGATTCTCGCATTCAAGAGCGCGTTTTGTAAACACACACTTGCACCTACGCGTAAATATGTGCATACATACATATGTATAACTTAAACGTTGTTACACACCTAGATAGAAATGTGATATTTTTTGATACTCGTGAGCCATAAGAGTACGAGTAACTGAATTGATGACTGCTCTAACGGCAACCGCATCTAAAAAATTCAAATATTTTCATTCGCAAACAAACCAGTGCGGTGCAGAGTTTATTCAGTTTTGTTCACAACGTTACCATTTTACCAAAAATGCCACTTTGTGACGTTTCATGAATCCCGCCACTATGTATTTGTACTATGTTGCCTTTTTTTTTTGTCTGCATATGCAGATGCAATGTGAAAGCTGGAGGCAGTGAGTCTTGTTGCCCGAATATGTTGGATGCTTTGCAGTAGCCGTGACAATGCTGTAATCACTTATTTCGCAATGTTGTTGTGCTAGTAGTAAATTCATTTTCCATTTTCCTTTTGCCATTTTCATTTATATGCAAACTCAATTAGTTGCAAGCGCTGAAATCACTTCTTTCGAAACACAGCAACTAAAAGAGAACCAAAAAACCGAAACGCATGAGATTGTTAGGTTTAGTACTCAATTTCCATGTCCAGACATTGTGACTACCATTTGCTTTCTTTGTATATAGTTTATTAGTTTTATTACTACTTCTGTATTTTCATTGCATTACAATCTTCAGTAGACATACAATACTCAAACCTGTATGTATTTATATTTGCTATAAATGTTTATTTATTCCATATAGTATATGAAAATGAAATTTTTTTCGTGTGACGGCGATGCCTGACCAAATGGCTGAACCGATTTCAATTCTGTAAAAAGCACTTTTTTGGACCTTCTGTGTGGAAGGTTTTTTGATTTTAAAAAATTCGAAACTTTTTGTTGTTGTTGCCAAAAAATGAAGAAAGCTGAGACGTCACAATTTCACAATTCCATAGAGAAACGGCTGTACCGATTTCAGGATATTCCTAAAAATTGGATTTACTTGCCGATTTGGCTCATATTTAGAATACAATTTAGCCAATTGAAAAGAAATATTTGGACTTAAAACATACACGATAGGTGGCCCTGTGGCCGAGATATCCCCAAAAAATATTTTACGCTAAGAGAAGGATGGATATCTACTATATATTTGTGGAAGTATGTATGTATGTATGTGCCCGGTTGCAGCCTAAACGGACGGACAGAATCGAACGAAATTTTGACAGAGTACTACAATGACACCGGGGACTATAATGGGGAGAAAATAACTGGGATTCGACAAGTGGGCGTGGCACCTCCCAGAGGCGTGAAATTTTTAATCAGCTGTAATTTCGGAACCATAAGACCCACGAGATTGAAATTTGGTATGCAGGCACAGCTATGGTAGTTGCTTATAGTAGGCTATAAATAAATGAGCTTGTAAATTTACTACAAACTGATTTTGGCGAAGTTCATTGTTCAATAAATGACTATAAGTGATCATCAAGTCAAGGAGCACGAATGGTATTTTTGAAGGGATAGTAGCCAAGAGTTCTAGCTTTAATTTAAGCCTAAGTGGAAGGTTTTATCACTTTTTGTTTCCTTGCCAGAGCTTCTCAAATATTGCGAAAACGCGATTTTTTGATACTTTCACCACGTTTTTCTTAAACCCTAAAGCTGATGGAAAATTTTTACTTACAGATGCCTAAAAGTCCATCAAAAGCAACTTTAACATTTTAGGAAACCAATTTTTTAAAATTTTTGTTGGCCTGTGTATTATTTGAATTAGTAAAAGTTTTTTTTTGGAAAAAGTTCAGTGAGGTCCCCCGAAATAGTAGCAACAGGAATCGGCGAAAGGGAGAAACTTGAGGGTTGAAATTGTTTCCAGGGTACCGTGATAAGTGTATAATTTAAAAAAAAAAAAAGTTTTGCAAGTATTATCAGTATTATCCACTTGGTAAGTAGTGCCGAAGGTTCTTAATGGTATTCGCTAACGATATGCTAGTCGATCGCCTACTAATACTATTCTATGGTACCGTAAAGTGTTATAGCGATTTTTGAATAGAAAAATCAATCCTAGTTCTGTATGCTGTAAGTCCCGCTGTTGATTCTTCTTCTTTTTCACCTCGTGCCATCCAAAATTGCCATCCAAAAATTACACACATGTCACATTAAATAACGCAATAATCCACCTACAGGGCAGGTATATTTCTCTCATTTTCTTCATTTACTATTCTCTAACCGCAGATGGTGGCAATCGGCTCGTGACATCAAGCTAATACTGGAAAACCGCAAACCCTTCCAATTTCGCCCCAATCGACGATTACAAAATCATCAACTCGCACAGGTGCTCTCTGACATGGCACAACAACAACAACAACAACAAGAGCAACAAAATGCTGGCGCTGCAACAGCACCAACATGCGTCGCACCACGGGCGACACCCAATCCCACAACACAACAACCCTACCAGCCAAATCAACCAATACAGCCAACTACAGCTGCCTTCAGCACAACGTGGCACGTAAATAATGTACCAATGGCACATGCAAAGACTTGCCATCACCTGCCCATCTGGCTTAATAGTATTGAGTTGCAATGCAGCGAGTTCAACAACGACGATGATGTAATGCGTTGTTGCGGAAAAAGACCGCTGGCAAAGGCTAACAGTAGAGGCGTTGCGGTGGCAATGCATTGCCCTAAACTAACAACGGCTGCCACAATTGAGATACCGCTCGTAGGTCGACCATACCAGCTCGAAACTGTGCTGTAAGCGTGAAATGTGAAAATGGTAGCGAAGCGTAGCGGGTAACATAACTGACAGACAGTTCGTTAATGTCAGAGATGGCAGTGCGCTTTGACGGGCTGTATGGAATATAATCGAAAACGCATTTGCATTACCGTTACCATTAACGTAACTGCAGTTGAGTTTCTAATGTCAAGATGTGATTTTGCTGGAATTTTGTCATAAACGAAATTGAATACTTGTGTAGTGGATGGGAGGTGAGTGCTTGCAATTTGAGATATGTAACTATAAAATTATTTGCGTAGAAAATTATGAGAGACTTGTGTAAACCATACTCATGCAAAGATGTAAAAAAAAAAATAAAAAATTGTTAAATTTTAAATGTCTGTACTTGCGAGTTTTTCAGACCCAAAAAAGTGGTTTTCATTCACCTGGAAAATGCTTCTGTAATACGGAAGGCGAAGGAATATAATATGATAGTGGACATATCGTCTTTGAGCCCATCATAAAACATGCTACGCCTTCCGAACATTGCCGTTACCATGAATTCAATCAATTTAGTATGCGTAATATTTACAGTGGGATTAGATTTGTATTGAAGAAAGTCTATTTAAATAGAATATCATTATGTCTATTTTTTCCCCCGAAGCTCAAAATTTGGCCTGAAATTGCTGGGACAGACGTCGCTAAATCGTCTCATCTCTACGTCCTGATCAATTAAATATACTTTTTCATGAGTCTTAAGGCGTTTTCATTTCTACTGAAAAATGTTACCTTCCCATAGCTCTCTAAGCACAAACAGTAATAAACGGGCAATGAAAAGGCAACATTTTTTTTAGAAACGAAAACGCCTTACGTAATTTCGCCTTATAGAGTCTGTCAATAAATTAAGTAGGAATTGGATGAAAATGTAGAAAAAAAGGGAAAGGGAGGGACATTTGGGAGAATTAAAAAAAAACATGTCTAAAGGTATGCAATCATTTATTTTGAAATCAAGTACAAACCACGCACTCTTACACGTGCTAATGAAGTAAGTATAAACACCAGAAAAGCAAGTGTGAACGCACCGGATTAATTTGAATTAATTTGGTCGAAAGTTACTAGTTTACGCTGTAATATGAACATAGTTTTAGAACCATTGTGAGTTAAATAACTGTTCTACCTTATTCCCACGCCACTGTCTAAGCTCATAGCATAGCAATTGGTTTAACTACTGCGCATAGAACTTTGACGCTGAATATAACCATTGCTTGGTTTTTACGTATTCAGCAGTTCTGAAAAATTACATAGAAAATTGTTTTTTTCAAATCTTTCCGGCAGAATCTTCCGGCCCCCCTTTTGATCTTACCCTCAACGGATTTCCATGATTTGGGACTTCTTTTGACGATGCATGATCAATATGCGAGTGAGCAATGACATGAGTTACTATGGCCAAGTCAGCTGCCGACCCTTGCTAGGCTCGGTAAAACTCTTTCTCGAACATCGTTTTTCGTTTCAATATAACCTAAAGCACCAACTACAATCATTGTTGGAGTTTTATAGGCGGTTGCTGCTTCAACGACCTTCGTTTTGCTGACATTACGTCCAGTACGGTCGGCATCACGTAATATATCAGTCATACCAGTTTTGTACCCAGTGAAGCATATAAGATGAACTGGTTAACTGGGACCATCCTTGAGGAAGGCCTTAACCTTACCACGATGATGGCATGAGCGCTTCTTTGGGTAGAAGCGAGGCGCAGTGATTTTTTGATGAGATATTTCTCAAAAACTTGTTCGACGCTTCCGAGCTACTGGAGCGACGATGACAGACTTCCATTTACCAAGTGATAACCTCAGTAAGCAGAATTTGTATTTCAAATGCGTAACTGAATTTTGACATAAAAACTGGTTAATATTTAAAATTAAGGCAACTAGCTTAACATTACCACTCATTGGAACACGTCATGTGGTCTATAATACATCCCAGGGGCTTACATTAACATTGGCTGCCACTCGATCAATGGGGTTCGCCATAGTGCACTTCTATCATAAAAAAACAGATGATCATAAAAGCCATTTGCCGCTCGGAAGGAGAAAAAACTTTGAAACACTTAATTTATGGGACAGCATAAAGGCCTCTACAATGCCCGCAGAGACTATGCAAACTCATTTAGCATTCATAAGATCAGCATTAGCTTCCCGTTGTTCGGGTTTTCAAAATTGATGAGTTTATAGTGCCTCTTATTGCCATTTTTTCAGCAGTTTCAGTGAAAATTTATGTTTTCCCATTTTACTTAAATTTTATTGAATAAATTGAGTAAAAGGTCCGAAATTAAAAAGAGCAATTTCTTAGGTTTTATTCATACGGTCCGTTATGTCGCTGGAACTTAATGCAAACTTTATTTATTGTTAGGGGGACATCGGCGTAGCCAGAATGAAATTTAGGAGGGGGGGAGGGGGGGAGGGGGGCTCGAACTTATTAGGCTGGCATTTCAGGGTACTATTTTATATATATATAAGGAAAATTTCAAAGTCAGGAGGGGAGGGGGGGGCTCGAGCACCCCCAGCCCCTACCTGGCTACGCCCATGTAGGGGGACCAATCCAGCAGGTGTACATATCAAGTCAACTTTTTAGAAAAAGATATTTAAATATTTAAAAACTAGCAGCGAAGATTTTTCTAGAACATTTTTCCCCCCTAAATTATTTAACTTCACAACAATATTTGTTAAATTTGTACGTACATATATTTATTAATCGTTACTTCTATTATATTTATATTACTATTATTATTATTATTATGCATTAAAAAGTCTGTCTGTCGTTCTTTCCTTCTTTTTTTCTTACAAAAATAACAAATACCTTAGTGTCAACTTCTATGGGAAATCTGCAGCGCTCAAAGACACCCCAGTGTAAATTAAATAAAAATGTTCATAATTCATCCCCTTGGGAAATGGACGCGCATCAGAAATTTAAGACGTGACTCCGAATAGCCAGCCGGCAATGTAACAACAATATATCATTTTCATGTTTTTTTGTTGTTTCTATAACAAATTTTTTACTGAAAAATTAAATTTATTGCCGAATATTTGCTAACAAGTGAAAAAAATGAATCGCTGGCAAGGGATTCGAGACGTCAAGTGTTAGGTGGAAAGCAAAAAGTATAAAAGTGCGTGAAATCATTTTACTCAGTACGAAAATGGCCAAGCAAAGCTAATTATTATGGAGCTAAATAAAATTGAAATTGCTTAACTATTGGTATTTATTGCTGACAAGTGAAGATGTTTTTAAAAGCGTGAGATGCTTGAAGATCAAATTGTTAATTGAACTTACTATTTTTTGGGGAGAATTTCAATAGAATATTTCATGAACGGGGTTTTTGCAATACTGAATCGGGGCTCCTTCGTTTTGCTCTCTTATAAAATTGAGGCCAAATTAGAGGGTTAGAAAAAACAATCATTTCAGGTTTTAACTTGTTGGGTGGTACTATTAAAAAAAATCAAGTTATTATTAGTTTTCGGTTTTATTTTAAACTTTTAGCGACATTTCCCCTTTTATAAGGATTTCTCCAAAAAAAAATTTAAAAAAATCACAATGGTAGCTCCGTGTATTGCGCAATATTTAAGTATAGTACGATGGGGTGCACTCTATAATCTTTTGAGTTATGACTTTTTTTTACACCGAAGTTGAGTAAAATGAGTACATTACCAATTTACAAATTTTTTAAATTTTTACTAGAATTTTTTTTAGTATGCAGTTTTGTAGCCCATTCAATTCTAATCTAGTAAAGTGCAAATTTTAAGCGATTGCAAAAAATTTTTAAATTCGTAATGTGTACTCATTTTACTCAACTTCGGTGCAAAGAATAATCATAGCTCAAATTATTGTAGAGTGCTCGGAGCTACCATTGTGATTTTTTGTAATTTTTTTGAGATAGCATATTTTTAAAAACTAATTTTTTGTCAAAAAATTTTTATTTAAAAAGTTTTTAAGAAAATGTGAAAAATTGTCTTTAAAATTTAAAGCTTTTTAGTCAGATTTTTAAGAATTTTTTGAGTATGGAATTTTCTAAATTTAATATTTTTTGTATAATAAAGTGCAAGTTTTAAGCGCCTGCAAAATCGCGTTAACTTTTAGTATTTTTTTCTGACGGCTTTTGTGGTTTTTTTTCATAAAAAAGTACAATTTATAAAAACTGGCGTTGCTGTTTTTTAATTTTCTTTGCATAAGAAACGGTCTCCATAAGAAATTCATGCTTGTATGCAAAAAAGTTCAAAAAGCCGTCACCGAAAAAAAAATCTCAAAAATCAACGCTTAAATCTTGCACTTCATATACTAAAATTATTAAATTTACAAAAAATTCTAAATAAACTGATTAAAAATCTAAGAATTTTAGTGAAAATTTCTTAAATTTTTTAAGTTCTGTATATAGTTTGAAAGTTTGATGTTTATGACTTTAGTTAAAGCAAGATCCATATTTTTATTTGAAAATAACAAAAAAATTTCTACTTTAAAAACCTTTGCAAATATTTAACAAAAATCACTGCTCCCCACTGTACATACATATACTATTTGAACGAATTTTGCGAGTGCCACGTTGGGCATAGAACCCCTCAAGCCACGAAAAACAATAAATCACTTAACACTTAATCGACAGCAAAGTCAGCAAAATTAATTTTCGAAAAAAAAAAAATTTTTTTTTAAGATTTTAATATCCTACATTTAGTCAGTTGTAAATCACATTCCCGTCCCTGGTAGCAATGATAGGATAGCACAAAAGCGAAACAAGATAAAAAAATCGTAACTCTGTAGCAAAGTGTGTAAGTTTTTTTTAGTTGATAAGAGCAGAGGCGTTCATGAATATACATACATATGTACATAAGATCATTTAGACGAAGCATTTAAAGTGCGTCTGCGCTTGTTCCCTATGCTGCAGATGGTAAGTATGCCATGTGATTGATGGTTCATAAATTAGTCATTTTGGCTGGTTGTTGTCGAATTTGTCGTTATTTCGTGATAGCTGTAAAATATGTACATACATACATAGGCAAAAGGTGAAGGGAAAAAAGCTAAGCAGTGACAGCAAGCTGATTCATAAGTACATAACTTTTTTTTGATGCTTGCACTACTTTCTTGACGGTAATTTGTCGTGTGCGTTGCTTGCCAAAGGCAATATCGCTTTTCTCGTCAATTTGGGCATTCATAGGGAACCACATGCATACATACATATATATATACTATGTATACGACTTATATCAATACTTACATATATACACTGAGGGAAAACTGAAATGTTAAAATAACTCCGATCACCGTCATTTTTACAATTGTGCAAAGTTCAAGAAAACCTATTTGATTTAACATTTAAAAATGACCACATAACAATTTTAAGGTTGATTTAACAATTCAATAGTCGATCTAACTAGAAATAATTTCAAATCAACATTGTTTCAGTTTTCTGCAAAATAACTAAAAGTCATTTTTACTTCCACACTGTTATTGTTAATTTGAAATTGCAACATTGTCGAATCAAAGTTGTTTTGCGGTAGATCTTACTTTCTTGAATTGTATCTAGCAACAAAACGTACATATGAATAACGGTTCCTGGTTTACTGATCTACATTACTGCATGAAAAGAAGCTTCATTTGCGAAAAATTTTTGACGCGTGAAGTTCGGTTGTGAAAGCAAAAATTTAAAAAGGTGATAATCAAAAGATTTTTATAGAAATGGAAAGTGAGGAAGTTTTTGAAAATGTATTCTACGCAATAGGTGGCGAAGTGATTAATATAACTCCAGCTTCTGGCGAAGTGATTAATCTAACTTCAGGCTCTGGCGAAGTTATTAATACTATAACTCCAAATTCATTTCTGAGCGAGGAAGAAAACGACGACCACAAATTAAAGGCGCTTTTAAAAGGTTTTGGTATGGAAAATGTGTTTGAATATTTAAAATGTGAGTATTAAAGAATAAATAAAAGTGCAGTGTAAACATTTTGTATGCTTAAATCATTGAATCCAAAAAAAGATAGTTTTCCTGAGTGGTTTCATGAAAAATCTATTTGCGATAAATCATCTAAAGTCGAAATATACAGTGGCGAACATAATTGAGTGTATGGTGATTTTTTTTATTATTATTCATGCTATTACGATATAAACCAAACTTTATACAATATTTAGAAAATATGAAAAATGTTTAATTATACAGTAACATCGCCTATGAGATTTGAGTAAAACAAGTGTAAATTTTATGTGGCTAAAGAATCGCGTTGAGTTTTAATAACTATTTTGCTGACGGCTCTTGCGTTGTTTTTTTCTTATAAGAAGTGCAATTTATAAAAATTGGCGTTGATTTTTTTTAATTCTTCCAAATGCTCTTGTGCTTATTCTTCCACAAGAGTGCAAAAACAGTGCATCCATGCTACTGCATACCGAAAACTTTTCTAAAAAATTAGGTCAAAAAGTTCAACTTTTTCTTGATTTGTATTGCGTTTGGTTTATATGGTTTTGGTAAAAGCAAACCTCGAAAGCATTACCTCGAGAAGCAGTGTAAATATTAAAAAAAAACACCATGTGCTCAGTTANCACTGCGACTTAATATGAGTGCATGTGTTTATACTATACTTTTACGCTTCCAGGCGGCATAATGTGCTTGTGATTGTGACGTATTAGCATTGACATCAGAGCCGATATGAGTCGTATAAGTATGTATGAATGTACATACGTATAAAAGGATTTAAATGCGCCGTACTGGTCGGCAGCAGCAGCGTTGCCGTTTTGAGGAGATTTGGCAACGGAAATAACGTAAACTAAGAGCATAGGTAAATACATACATACACATCGGGAGCAAATAACTCTATATAGTGCATAAACTTATATATATTTTTACACGTACATAAATATATGTATATACAAATGTATATATATCCACCGGCAGCATAACGTTATTGGACATAAGCACGCAAATGCGTGACCAGTTAAGATAAAATCTAATAATTTCGAACTTTCGTAGTCGTGATAATCATGGCAACGTAGACGCAAACAGTATAACGAAACTACAGAGAACAGCAGAAAAACAGCCTAAGGAAATAAGCATCCAACAGGTTAGCTGGCAAGATGGATCAGTTAAAAGCAAAAGAGGATATACGTACCTATCCATACGACATTGATTGAAGTGAAATTGAAAGCGACATAGTCGATATGGATTCTGTTGATTTAATAAGCGAAATTAAGCTGAGACCTTAATCAAATGTGATGCATGAGCGACGCTTAACTTTCACCCTTTGCACACCAGAGGCAACTGCAACGCCTACGCTTCCGCCAATGCTAAGGGCGACGATGCGTACCGAAGTCAAGGATATAAAGGATGTGAAAGCTAAATGTTGAATGATTGGCATACATGCACACATACTTACATACAAAGTTCAGACGTACATGCACACATACTTACATAAAAAGTACAGACGTAAAAAGTACAGGCGTACATATGTATGTGTGAACCTTCTTCATACCTCGATGAAGGTAAAGTTCAATTAAAGTGGTAAGTTATGATAAAATATCTGTCCTCTTTTCCTCTGCTTTGTCAATCGTCTTAGTAATTTATTTATTTAATACGACAAATCGACACCTGAGTGGAAGACCGACCTATCTCGGCAACAAGTTCGAAACGCTCTATCTCAGAAAACTTTTCAAGAGCACCCTAGTTCAGAATTTGATTGAAGAATGCCCTATCTCAGAATTCGGTTCAAAAATGCCATAACTCAAATGAAAATGTATTTTAAAATGTGCTGAGCTAGAGCGTTTTCGAATCATATTCTGAGGCAGAGCATTCTTCAGCCAAATTCTGAAACAAGGCATTCTTGAAAAGTTTTCTGAGATATGGCGTTTTCTATCTGTAAGAAATTTGTGCCACTAAATGGATCAAAATTGAAGGCAATTTTCAAAAATTGTCTTATACGAAATATAATCACAACAAACACAGTCCTAGAATTGGACTTTTAAGAATACCAATATGTGTATGTCGGCCAACAAAGTTTTGCCGCATGGCGATGGTAAGAAATAGACGTCCCGAAGCTGCAGTAGGCAGTTGGCATGTTTTCAAAGGCAAAATTTGTTGATCGCAATTTTTTATACCCGAGTGCACTTGTTCACAAGGGGTATTATAACTTTGCTCACATAATGATTGTTTGTAACTGCCAAAACGAATCGAGGTAGATATAGACAAATGTATACATAAATGATTAGAATGAGAAGAGAAATCGATTAAGCGGTGACTGTCTCGATAACTCGAGCAAAAATTGAGATATCTTAACGAAACTTATATCTGTACTTCTTTTCAGTGTAGAACGGACGTTGTTGTAAATGGGCAAAATCGGATAGTAACCACGCCTACCTCACATATAATGGTAGTTTAAAGAAATACGAAATTTTCGATAAATCTGTAAACACTGAAGCTTATTTATTCAAAATTTATGTTTGCGGTACGGTACCGACGATTATTGTTGCCTGCCATGTAGCGGTAGCTTTCGGAAAGGCGAAAAAACTATACTAAATGCCTGCGCCTTTTTTTACTTGTTTTCTTTTTTTTTTTAAACTTCTACTAAAATACTTCACTTTCACTACAAAAATACTTCATAATTTTTTCGTTCAAATACTTACATCTTTATCGCCCAACCGCTCAACGCGACAATGCAAAAATCCCGTTTGCCCTACGGTCACAGTCAAATTTCGCGGCACATCGAAGTCGAAATAGGGCAGAAGATTCGCAGGCGACACAGTAGTTGTGGAAGTTGTAGTCGAGTACGAGCTCAGCGATTCTGTAAGAAAATCAAAGAAATTTAATTTAATTTAACTTAAGTGTCAAGTGTTTAATTTATGTAAAAGCAAAAATCTAAGCTGCAACATAAAAAAAATATTTAAATTTCGACAAAATAAAAACTTTCCATTGCATAAGCACTTGAAATGCTGTTCCAATTCTGTAATTCCTTTCTGCACTTGTGAGCGCAAATTTTATAACTTTAGCTGGACTAAATTTGACTTGGCTTTTTTGTTTGTCTATTTGTCGCTTTTTCCGTTATGTTGTTGGTTTTAGTCCTTCAAGATCTGCGCATTCCCACAAGCGCAAATATTTAAGCAAAGGAAATCATTTAAGTAAATACATATTAAATAAAAAAAAAAATCTTCTTCACAATTTAGATGCGAGAAACCAACCAAAAACAGTGACTTGTCACATACATATGGCACACATGCTCACACACACAGGCACTACTATATACACACATCCATTTTAAATTTTTCCAGTTGCTTTCCTGACGGGAAGAATGTTCTTTGGAGGGAAAATATTAATTTTTTTTTTGTTCCTTTAACCACTTTACGTGCGCCTGAGAAAAAAAGCTACATCCTTGCAAGCGCCACACGATGCTAAGGCGCCAAAACAAGAGATAAAACGTAAGTGAACGTATAAAAGTTGGCTGGCGACGGCTAAAATTATACTCGTAGGTGATGAAAGTGAGAGCAGGAGGCATAAACTGTCGATGAGCGTTCAAAATAACGATTTTCAGAGGTTTTTTTTTTGTTTACTGAATTTATACGCACATCCGCGCGAAATCATCGAAAGTATGCAAGATGAAAATCCCCTGAGGGGCGATACAAGTGTGCGTTAAAAGTTTTCAACATTGTTCTAGCGCGCCCGCTTAGCCATGCTCCGTTTGCTATGCATCTTATTTAAGCCTTTGAAATACTTTCAAGGTTTTACTTATTTCAACTCGTCTGCGTGGATTTTCGAGTGGCAAACAAGCTGAGTGACGAACAAGTTCAGCGGCCAAACAAAAAAAAGCAACAGCTTGAAAGAGTTAAGGCTCCGTTATGCATACTTGGCATGGCTTGAGAGCTGTCACATAAGAAATCTGTTAAATGAGCCTCGCGTGTAATCGGTTATCGAACGCACAGCACTACATACGTAGAAGTCTGTTGGTTTTTGATTTCTACGTAAAAATGGTATAGCAGTGCATGCAATGCCAAGTATGCATAACAGAGCCTTTAAGCTATTGGCCTGCGTGCGTAAACATGCTTTTAACCCATTCTTAGAAAAAACGCAAGAAAAGAATGAAAAGAAAATGCATTTTGAGATGATAGCTTATTCTTTTCACCTATCCATATGCACGTAGTGTGTATTAAATGTGTAGCCATGCACAAGGCACGTGTGAGTATTAAATTGACAGATTGCAACTTTTTAAATTTTTTTTATATACATGTATGTATGTGGGTATGTATGTATGTATGTATGTATGTATGTATATGTTGCCTATGAATTAAAAAAAAAAAATGCAACAGTCTAGCGCCTTCGTCTTGGTCTGCAGGCTGTATCAGAGATACAGCCGCTAAATTTAAACGTAGAATACGTGGTATAGTTAAGAGCGAATCCAAGTCAAAAACGAAAGCAGACACTAAGAAAAAAATATGGATAACAAAAGCGATAATAATATCGATAGAAAAATCGATAAAAATATCGATCAAAAATCGATGAAAATATCGATATCAAAATCGATGATAATATCGATAGCGAAATCCGTAACAGAATCGATAGAATTATCGTTAACAAAATCGATAAAAATATCGATAACAAAAGCGATAACAATATCGATAGCAAAATAGATAAAAATATCGGTAACAAAACCGATAAATTTTGGAAAAAGTTTGGAAATCTGAATTTTTGGGGTTTTTTGTTGTAGAATGCACAATATTTTTCTAAAAAAAAAAAAATGCGCGAAAAATAAAATAATCAAAAAACTGTTCCCTGTATTGCAAAAAGCTCGCTGTACCTAAACTATGATTGACTGTATTTCTTGTAGGACTTTTTAATTTATTTTTTTTTTTTTGGGTCACTCAATACCACGTGCGGCTAATTGGGTGATTACCTTATACGCCTAATTAAGGGTTAAATATAGGTACAATCAAATATATTATCTATCATTATTTAACTAGAGGCTGACCACAGCTCAAATTTAATTAAGCAGGGGAATATCATATCTTAATTTATTCACATCACTATGGTTATTATCACCCACACAGAAACAGCTAGTAGGGTCAACCTTCAACCAATTTCTACGTACCGAGAGGAGAGAAGTGAAAATTAATTTAAAATTGGGACGGTCGCAAAGGTTTTGCGACATTTTTGGGTTACTTTGAGCACAAATTTGGGTTCCCTTTAAACAGGGAAGCGACCTGTTCAGGCCAAACATTGTCATAGAAAAGACAAAGTTATAACGCCAACAGTGATTATATTAGAGCAGCATGCTCCATCCAATAGAAAAAAGACAAAGAAGCGGTCAAGTATTTAAGGTAGTAAAAGGTTTTGTGTGCTTTGATCTGGCATTAGCAACACCTCTAACATCAACTTGAATCATAAACGAAGAACAACTGCTGCTATCACGCTCAACAAATCCAAATCTCGCCTTTTCCATAACCTAGAAGCATGGATAATGTTGAGCTAAATTAAAAAACTTTGGGAGCTTTAGGAGCTTTTGAGTGGACTCTAGCATTTGAAGAAGTTGGCACGCCGAACTGTATGAGCTTTGAAATAACAGATATGATATTATCACTGCTATAACCATCTAATGGTAATCAAGAAATCCGGCACCAATGGGTGGATAATGAAAACAAGAACGCCAATGAAAAGAACAAGTTAAAAAAGAACTTCTCTAAATGTACCTAAGTGTTTTGGTGCCATCTAAACATATACAGAACTTCAATGAAATGACAATGAAGCCAACTAAATTGAAGATGTTGAGCAAAAATAAGAAATTTTATTGAAGAAGTAAATACCACCTTCCGCGACATTTGTAGAAAACAAATGCAAGAAAGAACAATAAAAACTGATGTATCATAAAAAATCTCATAGCATACAAAACAAACAAAATAGTATTGATGTATATATGTGAATTTACACTCAACAATAGTGGAAATATTTATTTTGCGTAGTACATATCATAGACAAAAGACAATAAAAGCAATAAATATGCGGCGACACACTCTTTTAGAGTGTATCATAAACAAAGTTGAGAAAATGGCAAAATTTGCATATGTCAGCGGTTATTCCGTTGAGGTTTACAAAATATTGCCACAAACAGGAATCTAGTTAGTGAGTTTTTATGTGTCTGCATACTAACGTAAATATGAGCATGTACATATGAGAGCAAACATTCTAGCATATGTACATTAGATTGGGTCGCCAAATTATACCACGTAGTTTAAAAGCCTACTTTAAGAGGCTATAAAATTTAAAAAATTGTGAGTCCAGTAAACAGCCAAATTTTTAGTTTTTCATTATGTATTTAATTATGACTGGATTTTCGTTGATATACGTACATCTTTCTAAGATCCCATCGACCTAAAGAGCTCATTAGCCTACTAAGTTCTAACTAGTAATTTTTTTCACCAGAAATTGAAATTTTTTGGAACCGTAAAAGCAATCAAATAAACAGAAAAGTTACACCGGCCTAATTACAGTGGATCACAAATTTTAGTTTGGCTTTTGTTCTCCAGACGCCACTATCCAATTTCTGTTTAGAATTGCTCGGTGATTCCGAAAATCGAATTATTATTTTTTCTATGGGTACGTTTTGGAGATATTTGCAATTTGCCGTTATTCAGCTTACAACAAAAAATGGTTCCACAATCACGTATATCTTACGTCAAATCAAAGCTAGTAAAATTCTCCATGAACCATATATACATCACTTACCCATAGGACTGATAGTTTTTGACAAATTAATTATTCGTTCCATTTTTTTAATTTTTAATGGGGTAGAAAATTAGTCATTAGAATTTAGTGGGCTAAGGAGCATAGCTAAACGGGAGCTTACAAATACATTTTTGGTACTCAAAAGTATTTTTTCGGCGATGTATAACTTCCTGAACTCGAGTCATAAAAAAATTTTCCATTTTGGTTTTTATGATCCCACTATCTTCGCACAGTATGCTTTAAAACTGAGCGGGCAGCTGTTTTATTGTATGGGAACCAACCCACTCTAATATATGTTTATATTAGGATACCTCACCGAAAAAAAAAAATATTTTACTAAAAGTGAATTTTTAGGGCTAAGTTAGATCGAAAATTTATATATATTTCTGAATAAGAGGAAAATTTCCTTAATAATACTCGAATAGTCGTATTTATTAAAGTTGTGAATGCAGTTTTCTACACTGAATGAAAGCTAATACAATACTTAACTAACTAAACTAAGTTAAAAGTTGTACACTTAAACGCATTTTTAATAAAAACAGTATAGCAACATACTTTAGCTTCAAAGGTTTTTATTAAGCAGAATCCAGCTGTCAAGAAAAATTACAAAAAATATTTTTCACTATTTCTGTTGCTTGATTAACTACTTTGCTTTTGCTATAACTTTTCTTAAAGAAATAAGTATACAAGCATTTTTTTCTTGAGGGCTGCAAACCGATTTAAGAAATTTTGATAAAAGAAAATTTCTTTTCTCGAAACAGCCCTTTACCTGAAAAATAAAAATAAAAAATTTATTTTATAGTGAATTGTTTCGTGCTAAGAAAAGCTTGTATTTCAAATTGGTTAAAGTAAATAATTTTAGTGGAAAAATATTAATAACTGCAAAAATATTAATCAAAGTTTTAGAAATTGACGTTACTTTGTTTTGATGATTTTCAATAAGTACTCAAAACAAACAGGTATACAAAACTTCGGTAGGATTCAGCTTCCCGAGGACGTTAAAAGGAACTATTCATAAAATTTTATGATTTTTTGGGTAGTTGTTTAATATTTTATTTTATTTTATTTTATTTTTTTTATACGGTGAGCTACTCTTATGTACTAGCGTAAGTATAAACTCCATGCGCCTGATTTGTCAGCAGACTCACTGAGCTGGCACCGAGATTTATGGCAAGTTAGACACATGTTTGTGTGTTAACGCGTAAAATGAGCTGTAGGAGTTATAAAGCCATGTGGCATATTTTAATGGAAAAACTTTCACAATTTTATTACAAGAAAATAATAATAACAAAATTGTGTAAACTATTTGAGTAGAACATATGTACTTACATCTGTAGGTAAGTTGTCAATATATGTACATTTGGATGTGTACATAAATCTCTGCAAAAAAATTCAACTAATCCTGGATGATTCTGGGATATGTTGGAAGCAAGCTTGCGACTTGTATGACATGTGATACCTTTAAACGGAGCCGGAGTTAATAAAGTCATATCTAGAACCTTCGTAGGTGGAATTTGATCTTAGAAATTTTACTTGTTTTTGTTATTTTATGGCCTTATAACAATTATATTCAACAATTTTTAAAATAACAAAAACAAATAACTTAAGGACGAGCACACCTAAAAGTTAAACCTTCTAATAATAGAAATATTAATAAAAACCAACAAAACCAACAACCACATGATCAAGTTTAAATAGCACTGGTATAGCGGCGCTTGATTGTAGTTGGCTTAACAAATGAAATAGTGGAAAAAAGCAACACGAATTCACATGGCGAACTTAGCGCAGTGCGTAGGCAACTGGCTGAGTCAGTGGGATAGTCGATTCGAATCCTATTGAAAGAAGTCTGATGAGGAAATGTGGTGATTTCCGAAATAGCTATCACTTCTACCATTTTTTCAAATTATTGTTGCTTTTCCACAATAAGTTCTTCATTAAAAGCGGCCTCAAGCTTAATAAAAATTGTTGATTAGAAATTTTACGAAAATAATATTATTATTTGTTATTTTGATAAATTAATAAAAAAAAAAATTATATTTGCAGCTTTCGCAAAATGAGTTGCTGGGCATTAAAGGAGATCCAAATTCAGTTTTTACTGCGGGAGAGTTATTCATCGAGCTCAATGAGCCCACATGGTTTAAAGGCAGGCGGCGAGTCAACTACCCACTTAATATACCTGGTATGAGGTAGAAATTTATTGGGAGAATCATTATCTAACTGACCAAGGCTGCTGCGGAAAGAGCTGATATTTATTTAAATTGCCGTCAAGGCTACTTAGCCAATGGTTAACATAAAAATCCCACCTCCGCATGTATTCTACACTGCCGTACACAGGGTTAGTATGCATTTTCTGGCCCATAAGGCATTTCGCAAATAATTTCATTATCTTATGAACTTGCTAGAGGGCAATGAAAAAAGAGAAGAGCACCTCACAGTGGTGTAAACGCGAAATTTATTACAAAAAAAAAGTCTCCTGCCACCAAGTCATTCGAGATTTTCCTTTTTTTTTCTAATTGGAATTTAACTATATATACAAACTCTTAGTAGGTTTAAGGAGGTACTTTTCTAAATATGTATTTCTTTGTATTAAAATGTTTAGTGCAGATTGTAGAGAAAACAGCAATTTATAAAAAAAATCGATCCTCGTGTTTCAGTTAAAAAATGTTACATAAAAAGAACTAGTTGAAAGCGATTGTAGGGTTGCCTTAAAATGCAAAAAATTTCTAATGTTATTAAAATATATTCACCAAATTTGTTTTTTTATTTTTTAGTTATCAGTTTTATAGCAAAATAAATTAGAGCAATATAGTGGTTAAGAAATCGCGTTGATTTTTAATAATTTTTTTGCTGACATTTTATGTACAAACTTACATATCGACAGCTGAGTGGCAGATCGACCCATTACCGCAGCCGGCACGCCATATCTCAGAAAACTTTTCAAGAACGCCCTTTTTCAAAATTTGGTTACGTCCTATCTCAAAATTTAGTTGAAAACGGCGATCTTCCACTCAGCTCTCGATGTGTGGAAGAAAATTCCTAGCATCGTCAACAAAAAAAAAATATGAAAAATCAATGTTAAGTCTTAGCTATTCAAAATTTGCACTTTATTACACTAAAATTTAATTGAATTAAAACTGTCTATCTAAAAATTTAACAAAAAAATTAAATTTTGGCGAAAATTTCGTATAAAATTAAACATTTTTTTTTTGTTTTTTTTTCGTTTCTTTATAGGCACACTAGACGCTGCTTCTAACTTGCAAGTCATTTGTGTTCGTGGCAACTTTCCGTTCGACTACACTCATTAGAGTCAATCAGAGTACTGTCGGTGTGACTAACACATCCACACTGGCTCGCGCGTCACATCTGTCAAGAACTGTAGGCTGTAAACATGCAAGGCATTTCAATGTCACATTAGGAGTACCGTCTGGTTTCATTGCCTCCTCCTACTTGTAAATGGGTAGGATATTTATCATAAGTTGTTGTACTTGCTCACAATACATCGCAATATACATATGTATGTAAAAATATATATCTGTGTCGTTTTATCATAACATCTTAAGTCTAAAAATCGTATTTGGAGATACTAACGATTTTGTGTAAAATCTATTACTTTGGAGTTTTAGAAAATATCTTTAGCCCAAGATGTAGTTTCGCTATATTTTATGACAAAGCAGACTGATTTTGAGAAATATTTCCTTTAGAAGTATGTTTTTTTCGTTGTTTTGTATTTAAGATGTTTTGCAAAACGAGATTACAAAAAAAAGATGCCTTAATTAGACTTAAGATTTTGTTACGAACGAGATACAAGAGTTCAAAAATTTATAAGTGGACATAAGAGCTTCTGTTAAAATTGAAACAAGTAAGTAAATGGAGATACGATTTTTGTTTTATTTATTTCTTTAACAAAAACTATGTAAACTACAAATATACATTTTCAGTTCTTCTTTCTTTATTTAAAATAATAATAATTTCATAGTATTTAATAAGTAAACAAATAATATTCAAGTTTTTCAATTAAGTTTGGGAATACTTTGTTGCCAAATAAATAATTATTCGTTATTTTCATCGTATTCGGTTAAATCTGGATGACAATCTAACATATCTTCTGATGTTAAATTCATATAGAAGTCTCTATAAATTTCATCCACTAGCGGCAACATGTCTATGAGATCACTTTTCTTTTTAGTGTTAATTTTTATTGGTGAGACGTAGCAATTTTTTAAATCCTTTATTTTGACGCAATTGATTCCTCGCTTTGTTATATTGATGCATTTGAAAGGATCTTCTTCACTTAAAGATGTTTTAAAATATATGTTACCATATTCCTTGGTAAATCTGAACCATTTAATGTCATGCCAATTGAATTTATCACCGTTGTCATCTACTTTTCGCCAAGTAAATACATTTTTTGATGCGTGTGCAAAATCTAATATATTCGATTGATCCATTTCAGTAACGAAAAATTTTTTCTTTACCCCAACTGTTCTTACGAATTGGTACCAATCACGGGGATGATGGATTTTTATTGAAGATTTCTTTTTCTTTTTCTCTATCGCAGCATGGTCACTATCGCATTCCATGTGCGTGTGACCAGGGACCATGAATTTATGATCTATAATGGTTACATTGTTTTCTAATTGCATGAACACAGCAAACATAGTTGCAATGAAGGAATTTTTATTTTGACCTGGGCAGCAATCACTGTAGAAAACAACATGATTTGCATTTGCATTTATTTGCAATAAATGAGTGAATACGCATGAAGCTATTTCGTTTCCACCTCTTTTGGCTATTGCTTCATGCCACATGTAGCATATTGGTTGATTTGTTGCAATGTCATGCATCGTAAGATTAAAGGTCCATAATGGCCTTTTATAGAATGACAGTGAAGTTCTCAACAGAGGTGTAGGAAGGCACTGCTGAAGATCAAAACAAAACACTTTTAGTGTAGTATCATTTAAAGATTTTCCCTTATCATTTTTTTTGGAATCATAAGCTTGTTGCGCTAGATCGAGATGTTTGGTTTGCTCTAATTTTAGAGATTCAAGTTCTTCAGATTTGGCAACTTGTATTTTACATTGAAGCAAATCACATTTGTGGCAGGTGTCAACTTTAGGTTTTTTAAATTTTAAATTAAGTGTTCCAAACAGTTGAGCAAATTTTGAAAGCGATACGGAATGGTCGTATTTATCTCCATAGAGGCGATGCATTTCAGCTACAGACAAATCACTCGGTAGATAACGCTTAGAGGTATCGCGCCGAGTATAGTGCGACTCATATGACGGAAAGCTTTTTATGAAATTTAAAATTTCGTTTTCTTTTGCCATAGAAAGTTTTCTAGAGCAAGTATGCTTTCCGCGCAAATCTCCACGGACACTACATCCTTCAAGTTTTGCTTTCGCAAACGTTTTTATGAGTTGTTCTGTGTCAGATAACGTGAATCTAAAGCATTTTTGGCAAACTGAAATTCTATTACCACCAACCTCTAAAAAATAATAGTATGTATGCACTCTGCTTCGAGGATTTCTTTCATGCTTAACTCTTTTAATAGTGTTCGTTTCTTGAATTTCAATCAAGCCAGTAACATACGCCTTACGTAAGTTATAGGAGCCTTGCCCCCAATACTGCTTGTGTATTAATTGCTGTTCCTCGTATGTTATTCTATCAGCGCACCTTTTTCTGCAAGATTCCAGCGGGCGCACAACACGAGCAGGAACAATTTTTCCAGCTGTTGAAGTATAACTTTCCCCGTAGTTTCTTAATTCTTTTCGCGACGTGTGTGAGGTTTTATTTAGTACCACTTCATTTGCAACACTTTTCGAATTTTCCTAAATTTACATACATTTTTATTATTACCAGCCAATAAATGAGCATGTGTATGTAGTAAAACACTTACAACTTCGCTTTCTGCATCTGAGCTGGGCGCAGTAAAATTACTGATATTAAAACTAGGATCAACAACCGAATCATCACTAGAAAAATCAACATTACTCACATTGTTAATGTCTAATATGCCAAATAGATTTTCACTTTCCATTGTTATAAGCAAATAGTCTTAACAACTCAACAGCCTTTCAGCAACTGAACAGCTTATGTAGAAAAAGAGACGAAATGAACACGCACAAAAACAAACTTATGTTAATTTAAAACACCGTTATCGTCAAACGAGAATTTAGCAGAGCATTATAACTAGACTTAAGATGTTCTGCAAAATGACACATTTTACGTATTGGATAATATTATTATATTATTTTATCATAAGAACTTATGTCCATTTAAGTGATGGAAATCTGGAAAGATATTTTATGCATACACGCCTAAGTAAACATATGATGTTTCATTATATTAAATCTGTTAAAAATTGTCTAGTATATATTGAATTTATGTTGACCTAAGTTTTTATGAAATAATCTTTAAAAACCGATAAAACATTTCACAAAACTTAGCTTTACTTAAGATATTTTGCCGTAGGAAATGTATTCAAAAAGTGTGGACGTTGAAAAGTTAACCGTGATAACTTCTTCGAAAAACGAAAAATTTGAAAACGAATTGGATCCAAATGTGGATTGTAAAAAGGCGAACCATAATATGACATTAACTCGATTTTGACTTAACTGGACTTAAGATGTTATAATATATTGCCACAGATATATACCAACCATTACTCAATTTAAAAAATTAAGCCTAAGTCAAAGCCACATTTTTAGCCTTGAGATATAATTTGTTGCAATCTTATCGTTTCCCAACAAAAAGGCTATTTGTGTAAATTATGCATGCTTGAGATTTCTCTAAATCACTATAGGTATATGTCGGTATTTATATACTTATGTAAAAGCTTACATACGTTTACTACGCACACGCAAACATCTTTCGTCTTCAACCATTTCATCTCATCACGATTCATACAGTTCGGAATACGCATATCCCTATACGCAGTACCAATTGCTGCATACAAAAAAAATTACGCTTCTGTGGCACGTATCTAACGTAAGTACCTAACCTCCGTCGCAGCCCTTTACGTCAGAGAAAGTCACGATCATAAAATAAATTCGTACAAAGTGGAGGTTATTTATTTATTTTCGAATGCAGCAGCTATTCCACATGCATATATGTATAACGCTTCTCAGCGCACACCCTAGCCGCTTTCGCTTATCCTCGTCACAGTAGCACAACAGAAGTGTGTACATATAGATATGCCCACTCATACTTTCATCCTTCACAGATCTACAATATTGAAGCTGTAGTTTTTTTTTCTTTCTTACCCTTGAAGCAAAGCTACCAAGTTTTCCTGCTCACGGCTATCCATTCGCCTCCACATCGCATAAGTGTTTTGCTAAGCATTGTTATATTCGTTGCTCTTCTTGATTGTTGTGTGAAATTGGCGTGAAATCTTGGTCACGTACAAAATTGGCATAAACTTAAAATTAGCTTCGAATATAAATCTGATGAACATAAACAATACTCGTAAATTCGTGGCTTACGCGAACAAGTGAAGTTGGAATAAATAGGAAGTGAAGAGCGATGGAAGAAGAACGACATTATGAGAAGAATGGCAAAAGCGGAACGCTTGCAAGTTAATGAATGTAAATTTTTGTGCCCTGAAATATCGCTAAACTAGAGCACACACAAAGTAACACCTGTCGAAATTTTAAAATATAAATAACAAATTCAGGATAATAGCAGCTACACAATTTTTTTCTGGCTTTCATTTAGAATACTCCATGATAATTTTTACACGGGCACGTAAAGTGAAATACATTTCATTAATTAAACTAAAGCTCAGTGAATGTGTGCCAAATATTTTTGTAAGAAAATCTCAAGTTTTAAAATGACACAAACAACTCCGAAACACGTAAACTTAATTTTGAGTCCTTGATTATGGATATGTATACTGTTTTTCCATATTAGCTTATTTTCGCAGATATTTGAATTTTTATAAAAAAAACATCAAAAATCAAACAGGGATTAAAATTGAAATAACAACAAATATTTTGTATTTGGTTTTCATTTGTATTAAAGTAAGCTACTTTGGCCAAAAATCGAGCTACTAACGACGAAAATCGATGCACAAGTAAACATATTTTGAATGGAAAAATGAAAATTTCCAATATTTTTTGTATAAAATAGGAGCAGGAAATAATATTACTCAAATGCCATATCGTACATAGCTGTACTCGCACATACTCCGGCATGGCGTATGAGCAACATTTTCCATGTAGAAGTTTGAATTTTTCTTTATTCGCAATGCAAACGTAAAATGAAGATGTTCTGTCAAAATTACCTTTTCTACAACCCAAAATTAAGTCTGGGCGTTTTTTTGTGTAATTTTAGCATCCCCACAGTGTAAGAGAACGATAAAAAAATAAAAATTTCCAAATATCTATCGATATTTACTGAAAAAATGTAAAAATAAAACAATAAATTTTTTAAATATTCATAATGCTTTTAGAGTTAAAATTTTTTTGTTAATTTTCTATAAAAATGTTGCCCAAGCTTTAACCAAAACAATATAAAATCACAGTTTTTGAAATTTTATACAAAATTTAGGAAAGTTCAACAAATTTTTATATAAATTTCAAATCTGAATCTTAAGAGCGTTTTTGGGTTTGCAGTTTAGTTGGTTGGAACTCTGAGTGATATGAACAAATTCAAATATCTGAAATCCACAACCAGAGAATAACTGGAAAAGCTTCCTTGAACAAAATTTAAACGGTGAAATTCGATAGTTGATTGAAAAAGCTGTCTGTGGTTAGAATATAAAACATTTTAAATCTATAATTTGATGAGTAAAAAATATACGGCTTCATATTTTTTCAATTTAATTTAGATTTCTGCATACTTTTTGGCGATAATTTTGAGTATTCAATTATAGACACATTAATGCGTCTATTGCGCACAAATTGCTTTTATATCAGTATGCTGCATACTCGTTGTACATTAAAGTGATGCCAAAAATTCTAAAGTACACAAAATGCTGTATTCAAAAGAAATTTTGTATTCAACACACAGTTTTCATATTTCATTGAATATTTGGCTTTTCACCTTCGCCCGCTCCACACACCAGTTAGATTTAGGGCAACCGACATCGAAGCCAGAAGCAGTAAACAATACCAAAAAAAGTGTGAAGAGATGCTACTTACGAAAGAGTAAGCAAAGAGTGCAAGCAAAGTAAAGTCAATGCAAAGCAATGTTATCGCCAAGTCAAAGTTGTCAAGTGATGAAAACAAAGTGAAAATGTGACCAGGGTTGCCACTGACGAAAAAAAATATTAACCATCCACTTGAAAAAAATCTGCCAAATCTGGGAAATATCTACCAATAACTTTTTATAATTATTTTAATAAAAACTATAGTTTTGTTATTTTTTATTTATTTTAATTAAAACTATAGTTTTATTTTTTTTTTAGTTATTTCAATAAGATTTAAAATTGTTTTTAAGAACTTTTTATTTAACTAGTTATACGGTATTTGAGTCATATTATTGGCATATTCTCAGTTTCCTTCAACCAAAAGCGAAAGTGATAAAACTAAAGGCAACAATGAAACTTCATTATTTGAAAAACTTCAACTCAAGTTATTATAGACAAATACTGTGACTCAAAACAGTGTTTTTTTTTAATATTCGCAATATTTTTCATGTAAAATTTTTTTATTGCTTTAACTAAATCCATAAAAATCGAGGATTCAAACTATATACAACATATGAAAAAATTCCAAAAATTTTCGTCTAAATTTCGAATTTTTTACTCTGAATTTTTCGAGCAATTTAAGGTATGGACTTTTAAGCAAATATTATTTGAGTATAGCTAACAATGTGCTGCTTAAAATTCCCGTTGATTTTTTTTAATTTTTTTTCCATTGATAGAAAATGGTGTTGATTTAATTTTTTTGCGAACAATCATAGTGCGTTATTACATACCTGTAAATTTTTTTTATATTTAAATAATCATTTAAAATATTTAGGCTATCAAAAGCTCCTCGGGATTCCAGTAAAATTAGTTTGAATGGAGCGAGATATGTTCGCCTTATATCGATATGTATTTATACGTATGTAATTATATAAAATGTATGCAAAGAAATTTTTAATATATTTAAAGATAACTACGAAAAATAAATCGGGAACGGAAAGTTCATCAAAAATCTACCAAAATGAGAAAAAATTTACCTTTTTACCAACCCAATTTTTTTCTACCAATTTTGGTAACAATTTACCAAAGTGGCAACCCTGAATGTGACTTACTTGCATACACTATGTGCACAAGTGTGTGCGAGTATATGTATGCATGTACATACATATGTATGTGTTTATCCATAAACTGGAAGTGCGCTCCGATGCGCTTTTGCCACACCAATAAGCAAACAACAAAAGCAATGGCACCACAAAATCAAATATAAATCCAATGCGATTATGCATAAAGGTGACAATAAAAAATTGGGAAAAAAATAATAAATCAAAATGCCACTCAACGTTGCTCAAGGTTGTTGGGTGTTACACTGTGAAAGGAGTTGGGTGAGTGCACACACGCGCAAGTAAAATTAAAAGGTAAATGCAGAGAAATGTCAAAGACACAGATATAAGAAAAAATAAATTCATCCTTAAAGACTTGGAATAATTTTCTCTGCTACAGAGGGTGGTTAAAAAATCCCCTATTAGTAAAGTTTACTATATTCCCAATACAAAACAATTACAAAAAATAAAAATGTTAAATATGAAACTTAGAGGCGATTTATTGCAAAAATTCCTGATAAACGAGTTACGGAAACTTAAAGGTACAGCAAAATCTACATTAGTGCCCGATCGATTTTGCACAAACTTTTTTAAAGGTATGGCTAGCAAGGCGTAATTTTTTATTTTATTTTTTAATTATAGTATACATTCAAAACCATTCAATTGAAAGAGCGATCATTTTACTTCTATACATCGTTCAGATTTAGGGGATGTGTAGGTCAAAAACCGCGATTTTCCTAACCGTTTTCGGACTTCTATTAGGATTAGGTGTTCGTTTTGAAAAAATATTAGAACCAGGTTTTAAAAGCAGTAGAGATCAAGTGAACTTGCTCTGGGTAATATTGAGCAATATAAAAACCTGTATTCTAAAAATATTTGGGTTTCAGAGAACAGCTTTCCGACCATTAAAAATACTTTTATTATAAAACTAGTGAACCCTAATTCAATTGAAAGTATTATCAAACTAAAGTTTTCTTTAAACTCTTTCGTTTCACACTAATATTTCGATATTTAATTTAACTTATGTACAAGTAAAACAAATTCGACCTTTTCAACAGCTGGCAACCGTCTTTAAAAATATTTTGTAACTAAAATTTTTTATATCTTTTTCGTCTGGCATTGTGAGACATATTTCAATTAACTAATCAATTATGTTGAATTTGATTTTTCTAACACGTGGCAACTCTCCTAAATACAGTTCAGAAATAAATTCATTTCAAACTCATTTCGATTGATACCCATACGTTCAAGCTAAATATTTCTAAACACTCGTTTGTTTGATACTCAGATTTTAAAATTGCATATAATTTGTGTATTATTGAATTAAATTCGACTTTCAGAACAGGTGGCAACCTCTCCAAAACAATTTTCGAACTAAAATATTATATAAAATATCTTTCGAATGACATTGTTATAAATATTTCAAGTAACTAATAAGTTAAGTGGATTTATATTTTTTAAACACGTGGCAACCCTAGTAAATATAGTTCAGAAATAAAGGGTTTTAAACGCATTTCGATTGATAGTCCTTATGTAATTTATTTAACTTATTCAATAATTAGAATTTAAGCCTTTAAATTGATGGCAACCCTCAGACATATCAAAAATATTGTAAATTGTCAAACTAAATATCCCTTAAAACTCTTCCATTTTACAACCATTTCTAATATTTCATATAACTTGGATATAAAAAATTTAATTCAACTTTTTAAACAGGTGGCAACCTCCTCCTTTATCTGACACCCATGTGGTGATACTTTATTCACTTACCTAATTCCTTTAATTAAAATTGAATTCGATTTTTTAAACATGTGGCAACCCTACTAGACGTAGTTAAGATATAATGCCTTTCCAAAACCAATTCGGTTGATACCCATATTGTAACAATGGCCCCGAAAACTTACTAAGAAGAAGAATTTCTGGCGTTGCTCAAACATGTGTGCAGTTCATTTTCTAGAATAACCCTTCACTGTAACGCTCATATCTTCAACATTACTCAAGCTAAAACAATGTTAGTGAACTATTCGGGAAGTTTCAGGCAAGCTGCAATGGTAAAAGATAAATTCGCTATCAAAATGGAATATACCAGATTCGGTCACCAAACAACTACCCCTATATTATATTTTTAGGTTCTCAAACTGCACAACACCATTTCCCGATCATAGGACCAAGTATTCTTTCTAGGTATGATTGGGAGGGAGATCCGGTGTCGCGTCTCTAAGATAACTCTGTAGTCGAATACACAGATAACACGAAACTAAGTCTAAGAGTATGGATTGCGATACACGCTAAGGACCTCTCATTATATTACCGTTTTAGGTTTTCAGATCACTTCAAAGCAGAGCTCGCAGCCATAAAAGAGGCTTCACTTTCGCTTTTCGAATCGTCTCTTAATCTGCCTTCATTAAGCAACTGTTAAGTTACTGGAGGGATGTGAAATCTCATCAAAATTTTTGACAACTAGAACATAGATGAGTTCTTTACAAGTTAGCTACAAAAATTACTACTCACACACATTGTTGGCGACAGGTCATAGGAACACCACTTATGTATATAGCAGACGAGCTTTCAACTAAGTGAACCACGACTATCTACCTGCAAAATATGGCTTAAACTTTCTCGGGAAGGCATAAATACATATAAAATATGGTAATGTGGCACAACATCGACAAGAAAAATAAGCGACTCACTCATTTGTTTAGAATTCCCTCTGTTTAGGCAAATAACTGGAATTATAACAAAATACTATTTGATGGGAATGCAAGCTAGCCAATGTCTTCTGTTGAAGCTGTCGTTAATTGTGAGCATGGAACACTATCTCTATCACTACTCAGTACCTACTTCCGAAGGCAAAAGTCGCTCATTTCACCATCACCTCTTTATTTTCCAGGCGGGACGGGATCGAATACGAGCTCTTACACTGAACTCAGGCAGCTGCTGGAACTTAACCTAACCTACTTAATACGGAGTTAAGTAACCAATAATATGCATATTTACTGGCAAATACAAAATAAACACCACTAAAGTCTCAAATAAGTATTGTATGTAATTATCTAATAGAATCAATATTCATGCAAACGAAATGAAATAAAGCCAAAGCAAATACCTCAAGTGCTGTCAAAGCATTGGTAATTTAATAGAAATACTAGACAGCCAACGACTCGAATATATATTTTATTTGTGTGTTTAAGAAGTCTAAAATGGTTTTGTGGTTGCCACATGGTGCATGTGTCAACAACTGCTTACCTATGTACATATTTGATTGACGGTGTCAAATTGCATTACATTAGATAAATGTGGCTGAGTAGATGCACAGAATGAGGGGTACGACGAGAAGAAGGGGTGTGCGAAAGAGAAAACGTGTCAGGCAGACATGCATGGCGGTGACATAACTTTCAAGCAGTTTGCAGTAAGCAGGTTGCATGTAAGTAGATAAGTGTCATTATGTTTGTGCAATCCATACATATATGTACGACTACACTTCGCGATATCTACATTTTCTTATTTGTAGTTGCAAGAAAAATGTCGAGTATACACGCAAAAGTGAGTCAATGTAAGCACAAGGCCGAGTATCGTTTACGGATAAAAGCATTTATGTGTTAGAACACTAGCAGACTCTATCGTACAAAACTACAACCAATTTCCAGTATTGCCAATCGCGATCACCGACATAAAATTATCCGCCAAGGTAACATACAGTCAGCGTCAAAAATATGAATACTCTGACGTTTTGACGATTTCATTTACCATACCAAATTTTTTTGTTTTCTACAATAGCAAAAAACCAGCAGAATCAGGTTTTTTATTTCATTTAGAACTCGGAAAAATTTAAAAAATTACAAAAAATTTGCATCAAAATTTTCTAATTTCCAATTCGATTCCTAGGTCGCCATTGAATATAATTGCGAAAAAAATAAAACAAGTACCTTAATCCTTTTCGAAACCATGAGTTTTTAATTTCTCTTGTTTCCTATAACAAAATATGAGTTTTCATAACAAGTAGACTTAGCAACTTTTCACCTAAGCTAGCGGTATATAGATTTCATTTATGTACTTAAATAGTTATGTAAATATTCATATTTAGCGTCCACATTCGCACTCACTTCACTCATGTAGTACTCATTGTATGTATATTTATCTCAATTTTATGAACGTACATACATACATACATAGCTGCTTGTGTACCAGGGCGTATGAGTAACACTCACGTTCACGCCTAGCCTCCTACTGACTGCCTGCAGAAGACATCAAGTGCAATACTTGTGCGAAGTGCCCACTTTTTCAAACAGATTTCTCACATTTAAATGGAAAAAAATTCTAGAAAAAAAATATGCAGAAATTGCAAAGATTAGATAACAGAAAAAGAAAGAAATATAAGAAACAGAAATAATGCCACGGACAAAGACTTTTGTAAAAATAACGTAGTCATGACCAAAGCAAAGCATAGCAAAGTACTAGTTGAGTTAAGTGCATTTGCATACTCACTGGCACTTTTATTTGTAAAATAATTTAATCCTATTTCAGCCTTAGCTAGTAGTCCACATCAGTAAAAGACAAATGTGTATACATATATACGTATATTTGTTTGCAAAACATGACCGAATCAAACAATGTTTCTTGCAATTTTCACAATTCTTCAATTCATACTTTGCTAACAGCAGCACTTCATGGCAGCAATGACGTAGGCAGATGTGCGTGTGTGTGTACGTGAGTGATATAATGCGGTTAGTGAGTTAGTATTACTTTGTTTTCATGGCTTTAGGATTAGTAAGTACCTACTCTTGACAACCAAATTAAATAGCCAAAATAGTAATTTTTAATTATGAATTAGAGTAAAGTTTTTTGGTTCTCGAGCTCCTACTACCGAACTTTGTAGTTCAATTAGGTGAACTCTAGTCCAATAAGATAAACGAACTAAGACTCAGAAGAGCGAGTGAATTGAGCATTAGTCTTTTAAGCGAACTAAAAAATCCAACTCTAATATATACCTTTCACCTCCCTTATGCACTCTGAAAAATATATTGTTCATTTCAGCAAAACAAAAAAAAAAAAATTCAATAAATTTAATTCCGTACCAATTCAAAGTCTAGAAATATAAGATTTATTCAGGCAAACAAATTCTCGCTCCCATATTTCATACTCACGGTTAGCAACAAATAATATTTCATAACCAAAATTTACGATGAATGCATTTTTTTATGGCTTTGACATCTACATAGTGGTATTGTATTTTCTATTCAGCTAAAAAAAAAATATGTATAACAAAAATCTATGAAAAAAAATAAAAATAAATGTACATCATTTGCACACCAGCCATGGCAAGGTGACTAGTTTGATGCAAAACTGAAAGTGCAAATATCAAAACGAGCAATGCATAAAAATTCACTTGACATTTTTTAATTTCAATTTTTTTGTTTTCATATTGCGTGCTGCTTGTATTTTGATGAGTTTGAAAAATAAATCTTTGTACATTTTCTGCAGCTGCCATGATACTGATGAATGTGCTATCAGTTGACTAAGCATCCCACAGAGTGAACAGCTTTTATCATAATGGTAAAAGTTTCACATTATTACAAAATATTTGAATCAACCGAAAACACTGTCTGCTGTATGCAAGAAATTAAATAGAACTGACAGCTGACAGTAAACTGCAGCTGGTGTAAAATATTTGACCGCGAACAGAACATTCATGTTTTGGAAGTAAACTGAAGTTTTTTAGTGGAAAGTTAACTTCGAAAACCTAATTTTTGTGTAAAAATTAATTCTAACTCATATTCTCAATGAAAAAAAAATGACTTGAACACCACACGCAATCGTTTAGGACCAGAATGCTTCCAATGCGGTAATTTTGCCAAAGCAGAAGGCACCTACGTTCTGGGTATGAAGATTCCCAACCCTATTTGTTGTCGGGCATTTAAGGAGTTATTCTATTCTAATTTATTTCACAAATTTTTAGGTAAACTCGTTTCAAAAGCTGCTATGTCCGCAAGGAATAAGAACTTTTGGTTTTTCATGTCCCTCTCTTGAAAAATTTTTTATAGATACATTTGGGAATCGCTCCCTGGTCTCGTGGAGATCACGTGTCAAGTGTGTCCCAAACGCGAAAGAAATTTGGGTGTTGCCATGAGGTAACTTATCTTGTTTCACTTCGCTGTGAAAGCAACCACTCTTGCTACCTTATCTATGCTTGGAGAGCTACGCTAACGGCTCTAGTATGGGGCCAACAAAGCAAAGGGGTAATGTGAATAGATCTATAAGTTATGCTTAAAGTCACTCTACATACAGCCCGCTTCACTTCAATAGGTACACATATTTGACTTTGAATCGACTTTTTTTTTAAGTTGTGCAATTTTTTGCGAATTCCTACTATTGGCCCTTGATACACAGATGAGCGATTAAAGGTTTCTGAAGAGATCTGATCGATACACGCGGACACGCAATTTATATCCTTATATGAAAAAGGTGAAATCCCATTTTTTTCAAATTTTAAGGAGGATTTTTTAAAGAACTTATAAATTTCAAAGATAAAATTAATTTAAAAAAACCTGTACAATGTACAATTGCTACATGGGTACCAAATGAGAGCGAAAAATCTGTAAAACTTTAAAAGCATTAAAGTTGTTTGATTCACAAGGACGAATATTTATCTTATAGCTAATTATCCTATTTTTGGAATTTCAAAGCCTTTAAAAAAATCCTGATGTCAAAAATAAAGCCTAAACGGGCTGTTTTACCACATATTGCCCATCGTTGTACGAGTAAATTAAGTTTTTTTTATGAAAAAAAATACCATCGCACGGTGTTATTGATATTTTGAATTTTGTATTGATTTATTAAATTCAATTCAATAAAATCAAATTTAAGTATACCCATTAAAATTTAGTAGGATAAAGTGCAAGTTTAAAGACGTTAGAAAATCGCATTGATTTTTAATCAGTTTATTTGCTGACGCTGCTTAGCATATTCTTCCATATAAAAAAAAAATTTGAGCAATGTCGGGCAAACTTTGTATAAAACAAAATATCAAAAGTCCGTGATATTTTCTACTGTCTTTCAACTTTCACTTTATCATCAAAAAACTTAATGAGCTATAAAATTGCCTATCTAAATTTTCTGAACAAAAAGTTTGTAATTTTTATGGGACTTAGGTAAAAAGTGTTGCATTTTTATAATGAGGCGTATTCTTGTTTTTATGCGCATCGGAAATTTGAAATGTTTGTATAGAAAACTATATGGAGACTCAAAAAATTTAAATTATTATTTTTTCATCTAATACGCAAAATCGATACTACTATAGTCCAAGATATCACATATAAATTTTGCCCCGATTGGAGTCGGTTAAGGCGTGGCGCACAGGGGTCAAAGTTCACATTACCTTATGAAGACGTCTTAACCGACTCCAAACGGGACCAAAATTTGTATGTGGTATCTTCGACTTTAGTATGTAGTATCAATTTTTGGTATTAAATGAGTTTTAATTTTTTGAGTCACTATAGAGGAAGCTGACCTTTGGCCCCTGTGCGACACGCCTTAATCGTCTCCAATCAGACGCAAAATTTATATCTGATGTCTCTGACCATGGTATTACCCATTTAGGGGTGAGACTGAAAAAAAAATCTTTCATTTGATTTTGTCAGGACCACCCTAATAAACACACATATATTTTAATGAAGCCATACATTTATCTCAGGTTTCTTCTTAATTTAAGAAATACAGTGCCCACTTGCAGATAATATATTACAAAGGAAACCACAATTTAATAAAAAAAAACCTACTTTACATTTTCTGTACAAAATATTAAAAAATTTTATAATTTTCTGTAACAAACAGTAATAGTAATATGCTACAACAATGGTCTTACAACCGGCAACAGTCCACAATTGGCAGTTGTGCGCTTACTTGGACAAGTAAATTTATATTTTTTTTTTGCATTTCTTTTGTGTCCTTTTTATATCGTTCAAATTCAAATACATTTATTAGCAGAACTCATACGGGGCAAGTCTTATAAAAACTGTATTCAACCTAAAAAAAAGGAAACAGAAAAGTTTAAGAAACCACTGACAGCATTCGAGCATAAAATGGTTTGCCGCTGTCAGTTTGTTTTCTGTATACTGTATGCTTTGTAAAATGATTTTATGAAGTATGTATGCATGCTTTGTTGAAAGTATACCCAGTAGGCTAAGCATCCAGTGCAAAGGAAAATGTGCCAGTTTCGGTTGGTAGTTTTCTCAAAGATTACAAACTTTGATTAAAATGTTTTTTGGAGAAATATAACAAATGCCATAGCACCACAAATAAATACCATGTNGATGCTTTGTTGAAAGTATACCCAGTAGGCTAAGCATCCAGTGCAAAGGAAAATGTGCCAGTTTCGGTTGGTAGTTTTCTCACAGATTACAAACTTTGATTAAAATAGTTTTTGGAGAAATATAACAAATGCCATAGCACCACAAATAAATACCATGTACTTTCATTTTTTACATTCGGACTTTAGACATTATACATCTACTCGAGGGAAAAAAAATTTTTTTTGACCTCAAGTAACCCGGATTTTACTTCTTACCACCCTAACCTAGCACCCTGATATCAGCAAATTAAAGTTCAAAAAAATTATAAGAAAATAATATTTTTATTGCCGTAAGTAGGAGTCACCGAAATATTTAAAAAGTAGCTTAAGCCCAAAAAATAAAAATACATTTAGAAATAGCCTTGCAAAAATATTTAGACTCTGGGGTGTACAGATCTTCTTAGGAACGTTTTAGAAACATTTTATAATGGCTTCGGATTCACAGTTTATTAAATATATATGAAATAAGTATAATTTTTATGAATTAAAGAAGCAGCTTTAAAAAAAGTCCTCCTAAGGCCCTTCTGGTG
The DNA here is from genome assembly GCF_001687245.7 of Rhagoletis zephyria. Lineage (NCBI taxonomy): Eukaryota > Metazoa > Arthropoda > Insecta > Diptera > Tephritidae > Rhagoletis > Rhagoletis zephyria. Next base: position 160,047 of record NW_016157408.1, on the reverse strand, counting down.
TTCGTCCTACAAAGGCCTTTCTGGAAGCCCTACTATTTGTAGCGAAAGCGGGAGCCCTTCAATTAGTGCCGCCACGCCATTCAAAAAAAAAAGGAGAAAGGAAAGCAAAGTTGAAAGCCTCATTTCTCTCACGAAGACCTTTTAAAAGGGGTTTTAATTCCTGAATTTATTGACTGGGAAGTACTACATATAACATACAGACACACATAAAACGTAGACCGAATTGCAAACGTGTGTTTGTGTGCATGCAATAATAAAACAAAAAGTTTTTGAATGAGTTCAACATTTTTGCTGTCATTTCTTAACCACAACACATACCTACGCACATACATACATATGTATGTATGTATGAGACTAACTCGGAAAGTAGAGAAATCACAGAGCAGCAAAACAAATCAAAGAAAATCCTTTGAATTGTTTTATGTCATTTCGATTTATACACATACATATGCAACTTTTTTTTTATATAAACATACATACATATACACGTGGTGCATGTATAAAGTATCGAAAAGTCTGGAAAAAAATTCTAATTTTAGTCAAAGTTCTTGCGGCTGTTTAGAATGACAAGGAAAATGGCAAAAGTCGAATAAATCGGGGGAAGAACAACAGCATCGACTAAAAATACAAACAACCGCAAAATTTGTTGACGTTGATTGCAAGACGTGCAGAGATGTCTTGAAAAGAAAATCTATTTTGAAAAGTCTGTTAGTGACAGTCTAAAGGCGTTTGCAGATACACTCAAATGTAATTTGAAAACAATTGATTTTAAATGTTTGATGTTTCTTTTTCTTCTCTCAAGCAAATGTTATCATTTACACACGTGTATTTACATACAAATGTACATACTTATGTACTCATATGTTGAAATATAGTATTACGAAACAGTTCAAATTTTGCTATTGTTTAAAAGACACTAGAAAATTCGCAAAGCGCTACTTTGGTTTAGCTGATTTGAAAATTCTCAAAAAAAAATCTGAAATTTAATCTAATAAAATCAGTAGGGGAATTTTTTCATCAAACATTTTTTTCGTAATCTTGCAAATTTTTTTTCATTTCAGGATTTCTAGAACTATTCAAAAGCTACTCATAACAGTTTTAGTTTTTATTTCTCTCAAAAATTTAGCTTTTTCGATGAAAAAAAAAATGTTTTTCAGCGTAATTTTGCAGTACCAACTTTTTTACGGGATTTTTAGAACTATTGAAAAGCTAACCAGAACAGTTGTTCTTTTATTTTTTTTTTTTTTAAATTAAACTCTGCGACAAAATTTTTTTTCGGCGTAATTTTGCAGAACTTTCCAGGTACTCTAAAACATCGCATACACAATTTTTGAATACACAAATTTTGCATACACAAATTTTGAAATTTTTTTTTTGGAAAAATATCCAGAACTTTTTTTCATTTTCAAGAACTCCAGAACTATTGGCAAAAACATCAAAGAAACTAATATTTTCACAAAAATTACAGTTTTTAACATTTCTTTATTAATTTTTATTACAAATCATAATTTTTTTAGAATTTAACCTAACTAAACCACGTTTAATATAAAAAAATGTATTACTAAGAAGCTTATTTTTAAACAGGCGAAAACCGAATTTAATTTTTGGAAGTGGCAACTCTTTTCAAAAACGGAAACGCTATTGAACACATACAAGCCCTTAACTTGACATTTCATTTTTGAAAATCGAACATTCTCAAAAAATGCCTTCGCATATTATACATATGTGTACACTCATACACTCCTCGTCATTTGAATAGCGCACCCCATTTATCCTTATTATATACAGTTTTCCTTTATTTTTATTATAATGAAATTTTATTAAAAACAAGTAAGAAAGTCTAAGTTCGGGCGAAGCCGAACATTAAATACCCGGCGCAAGTATTAAATATATGTTTTTTCACCTTTCCGAAACCTTCCGCTAGATGGTAAGCCGGGGTGTATCAATTTTGAGTAAATTAGCGTCCTTCAATTTCGAAA
>NW_016157408.1:143312-157154 GCF_001687245.7 Rhagoletis zephyria | reverse complement strand
TTCGTATTTCTGGAAATTACCGTTATATGGGAAGTGGGCGTGGTTAAAGTCCGATTTCGCCCATTTTCAATACCAACCTACCTTGGATTAAGGGAAACCTACATACCAAATTTCGTTGAGATATCTCAATTTTTGCTCGAGTTATCGTGTACACGGACAGACGGACAGACGGACAGACGGACGGACGGACGGACAGACAGACATGGCTTAATCGATTTCTTTTTTCATCCTGATCATTTACGTATACATTTGTCTATATCTATCTCGATTCGTTTTGGCTGTTACGAACAACCGTTATGTGAACAAAATTAATATACCCTTGTGCACAAGTGCGCTCGGGTATAAAAATAGAGCATATTTACAGCAAAAACCATGTTAATGATTTTTAAGCTTTAGCCAAATTGAAAAAAACGTCAAAAAAGAGGTGGACTATCGTAATGACCAACAGCGAATGAGGTAATAATATTTTTCGAAAAATTTCGGTGATGCGGTTAGCGCACCCCTTTGTTGGAATTTTTTAAATTTGTATAAAATTTTTTAGAATCGCGTTTGCATGGTATTTGTTTTAGAATATGCTACATTTTTATTAAAAAAAATGATTAATATTACAAAAAAACAAAAGGAAAATTGTATATACAACAAGGTGCGATACTCAAATGACTAGGTGCGTACATATGTATGTATGTGTATATATACAGGTTCCTTACTGAAACGAATTAATTTTTTTTTAGATTTCAGAATTAATTGTGGCTGATTTGAGATTTTCGCATACGTACATATGTACATACATCAAGATAATGGCAAATTTTTTTTAAATTTTGAATATACATTTGTATTTTCTCCCGTCACCATCTCAACAACATAACTCAATTGACTTACGTTTGATAATCAATATTTTCCCGGCTTTATTGCTTAAGTTTTTACCGCTATTTATTCACATGTGTGGGAATAAAAACATGCGATAAAATAAATTTGTGTATGGCAAAGTTTGTTAGCACAGCTTGAGAAAGGATTCCCAGCAGATATCAATTTTCTTTTGCAAGCCAAACCCAAATTTTCCAATGGCGAAATACATACATAAACAATTTTTAGTAAGAATACATATCTGTATATGTGTATATGTCCCAAACCATTTGCTAAAGTTAACAAATTGCTGCAATTTATTTGTGAAGCGAAGAGCGGGCTAAAAATAACTTTGACTACTCTGCGCAAAGTTATATGTACAATATTTTAGAGCAAAAGTTACAAAAAAAAAAATCACACGCACGCACATTTGTTTGTCGAGTAGGCGAGTCCGCATACATGCAAACATACATATGTGCTGAATAAAGTATTGCCTAAACAAATTTGAACAATCATAATTTTCCATCATTACTGTGGCAATTTGTGTCCCCAAGCATGCCATTGCTTGCACAGATATGAATATTTATGCACGTAGAATTACACATGTATGTACATATGTACATATATGTATATGCACATATGGATATAGTACCTACATATATCTGAAAAATTGTCTAAATTCTTTGAAAATTGAAAATAATGCAATACATCATTCAAATAGATTCTATAACTCACCCATACATACTTACATACATACACATGTATGTACATACATTTCGTCTGCTGTGGAAATGAAAAATTACTAACCGTAGCCGTGGGTTTATTCAACAACAAAAACAGTTTTCATAGAAATAAAATCCTATATTGCCACGCTTCGATAAGAACTCGTTTTAACGCAATCAATCTATGTTAACTTTTTTTCTTCGTGCGCTTCTTCTATTTTAAATGGTTTTTTTTTGTTTTTTTTTTTTTTGTTACACATCAATAATCGAAACGCATAACATAGCGGTTTAAGTGATTTATGATTGAAAGTATCAGTGTTGCCAGAGAACAATTTCGTTTGGAGCTAAACCGGTCGAACAAAAGAGCTAAATAATACTAATAGTAGCTAAAATATTTTTGATAAGGTTGAGCATTTATTGACGTAAGGTTGTTTTTACATTTTCGGCAATTTTAATAAAAACAAAGAATTTTATAAGTTTAAGTGCTGAAAAAATCATTTAAAACCAAAATAAGGTGCATATATTTCGAACTCGTTGCTATGCCACTTATAACAGTGAACTAAAAATACTTTACAAACTGTTAAAGTCTGTAATTTCAGATATTTGAATTGAATAATTTTTTCGCAAAAATTTTCTGGAAAGTTTTGCTTTCAGCTCTCCTTAAAGGTAAGATTAGTAAGGTAAAACAAAATCTGCGCTATCAGAAAAAGGATTATCTTTTAATTAATTTTTGAATTATTTAACCTAGATCCAAGAGTTTATGGTGGATACACTTAAGTTTTGGCTTATATATACCAAATACAACTAAAACTTTCTGGAGCTAGAAAAGAGCTACATAAATTTAAAAAGAACTAAAAAAGGGCTTTGGGTCACATTAGTAGTTCCCCATACCAAATTCGTGTTCAGCAGGTTCAAATTAGTCTTAAAAACAATTTAATAACGTCACTTAATCTGCAAATACGTGGGGTTTTTTTTAACTTAGTGCTGCCGTCGGTACCTGTAAATATGAAAGGAGGCAAATAAAATTTTGCGCCAATATTTTTGGCTGTGACTGTGTGTAGTCGAAAGGTGAGTCTACACGCACACAATTGACAAAGCTGAAATGAATGTGGTGCAAGCAAATTTTGGGAAGGTGCTCATAGCCGTTTTTAATTTTCCTTTTCAACGTTTAAAAAAGGAGTCTGCCCATATTTCACTATATCCCTAGCTCTTGCATAGTCTCTAATGTCTTTTTGCTTACTCTGTACTTTATTGTCATTAAACGCTATGATTTTGCAGAGATATCAAGCAATTTATGATTCTTGTAACGGTCTCATTTCGCAGCTATGTGGAACGTGATTTTTCGCACTCGTAGGTTTTCTTTCCACTGTTTTCCTATTCTACATTTCCTTCGTTAATAAAGTTTTATTTTAAGTCTCAAGGTCTGTATTCAGCTCTCAAGAAAAGCAAAAACTCATTATAAAATGACGTACAAGAAATGGCTAAGAAATTTTCTTGAGTCAAATTTCCTTAAGGCAGTACGCAGTTCTTAAGAAATTTACTACGCTTTCTACTACGGTTTTCTAAAGTTATTTGTGAAAAAAGAGCACAAGGCAACCCAGGTTTACAACAGAAATATATGCCCGTTGCATTATTTCTTGAGGAAAGAGTGAGGCAACAGGCTGTGAAGTATCAAAAATGTCAAAATTCCTTGGACACACACACGAAATAATGGCAAATTTTTCTTGACCGTTTTCTTGAGAGCTGCATACAGGCCTTAATAGAGAAAACGTAAAAATGCACGTTACTTCGTGACATTGAGTTTCGGTATACAAAATTTACAAGCAAATGTTCAGAGTTCGTTCGCTTTCAAGGAAATTATTTCAGCATAATAATATACAACGAGGTAATTTTTAGTGGAATGCTTGTTAAGATTGCGCAGTAGATTTTGGTATACTTAGTTTGGCTCCTGTGTTTACCAGATTTTTTTTTAAATCTGCTTAGAAATTGTCCGCATTTCGTTCCGCATATCTATATCTATCTATATCTATACTAATTATATAAAGAGAAGTCCCTTTTTTTTGTAACAGGTAATCTCGCGAACGGCTGGTCCGATTTTCATGAAATTTTGTATACAAATAGATTTCGGTAACCACCATGTTTTAGGCTAAAAAAATTTTACTTTTATCGGGTAGGTAGACCAGGGACCGGTCTATTCGAAAAAATCTTATTATAGTCCGATTTGCTTAAAATTCGGTGCGCAGGTAGCTTTTTAGCATGTATTAGCACATGTGATCAATTTCTTCCAAAAAGTGGACCAAGGACCGATCTATTCCAAAAAATCGCATTTATGGTCCGATTTGCTTAAAATTCGGTACGTAAGTAGTTTACAAACCGAATTTTTCATACTGCCTATCTTTGGAAGTGTTCATGGTAGAGTTCTGGAACTTGGTATGGAGATATAGGAAATCAATCGCATACTCAGGAAGAAAGCGAGCAGCTGTTGGAAAGGGGGCGTGGCACCTCCCATATAAATCGAATTGTTATACTGCATATCTCTGAAAGTATTCATGGTACAGTACTGGAACTTCGTATGGAGATATGTATATAGTTGAAATCAAGCCAATACTCATGGAGAAAATTTGGGCTATTTGAAAAGGGGTGTGAGGCCTACAAACGTACCGACCTTTAGCTATCTTTGAATGAATTTTTTTATTCTTCTGTAGGTGTGTTTTTGAGTGAAATCCTCCTAAATGGTTGTACGGACTTTAACGAAACTTTTTGTGTATTTGAGTGGGCCTCTGGATGGTTTAGTTTCACAATTTAATCCGACAGTTGGCGCTGTAGTTGAGTTATTTATGATCCGATTTGGCTAATGTTTTAAATATGTATGCAATACTATTGCAAAAACGTGCTACCAAGTGGTGCTGAATTCGAGCTATTACTAAAAATAGCCAAGTGAGAAAAGGGGCCGTGAAGGTCAGATTAAATCGACCTGTTGCACCATTGAGTATATCGAACGCTCCTGCGTTGCAATTGGCCCAATGGATGTGATTTTCCAATATTATTATGCGTTGAAACTTTTAAGGTATTTCGTCTGAATTAAGTATATGTATATTGCATTTCTGTAGAACAATGATTCGCACCCATTTTGAAATTGCCACCTACTATACTGTAAAGCTTCTAGGACATTCACTATAGAACCGGGTCATTGTTGCCGCCAGGGAGTGAAGAGGAAAAAATTTATTTCGCTTTGCGAATAACCGTGCTATGAAATGCCGCACAACTGGAGAATTTCAAGAACGGATATAACGCTTTCATTAGGTTATTTAAAGCGGCAAATGACCACGAAACCTTAATCTTAGCCAATGAAAATCGTAAACGTGAATTGTTGGTGAAAATGTTGGACCAAAAAGTTTCAACAAAATATATAAAAATTTTGGGCGGTTCTGCTAGTGTTATATACATTTACCTATGAAGTCAACGGCTGTAATTGTAATTAGGAATTTTCGTACCAAATCCGATAGTCAACACCTTCCACAGCTTACAGAGTTGCAACAAGGCCTATATAGTAAAGCAAATCCCTCTTCTTGCTGTTTATGATTTATGCTTCGCAAGTTTTGCTAAGAAATAAATAAAAATGAAACCAAGTTGAAATATTATATCCATTTTCTAAAAACCCACAGACTTTCTTAATGCATAAGGGAATTGATGATGAACTAGCGTAATAAGTTATCTCCTACATGATTTTTGTTATTTTCAGATACTAAAAAAAAAATAAAATAAAAGAACCATGTTATGTTTTATGTTATGTGCGCCGTAACAAATATTGTGAACGCTTCAAATGCTACTAACTTTTCAATTTGAAATGAGCACTTATATATCTACATTCCTGTATGTACAACCAAACACTCAAGAAGTATGTATTTTGTTGTCAAACAATATGCACATGTTTCACAATACGTGAAGTATGTATGTATGTATCTGAAACTTTCTACTCCCTTAGTTTATTTATTCTGCTCTAACTGAAGGCACTTTTGGGAATAATTATGGCAGCCAACTAGCAAATTGTGCAGTTTACTGCAGTGAAACACTGCAGCCTTGAAATCGCTTTTTGGAATCAAACATCTAATACGAACGAGAAGAGTCCCAACGGAAAACCCATAAATGGATACATACGTACATATTATTTAGAAGTCTGCGACATTCCACTAAAAACTTTCGTTTACGAGAATGAGAGAAAAAACATTTTCAGCAATTAAAAATTATTTTAAAAAAAATCAGTACAATGTGGAATAGCAATACCACCAAATGAAAGAGAAAATTCTGTAGAATAAAAAAATAAGTTAGTTAATAGTAAAAACAATATTTTTAAAAAGAGCTTTTAAATATGAACTTAATCGGACCATGAATACGGGTTTTCTAAATATCTCGACTCCTGCGCCACCTATCGGATTAATTCATCTTTCGTATTGCATTGTCATCGGGTTCTGAGCCAACTGTGAAGTTTCGAGTCTCTAGGTCTGCGAGAAGTTGGTTAAAAATTGATTGCCCCTAACAAACGGACTTACATACATACATACATACAAACATCCGCACAGAGCAAGTTAAATAAAAGCTTTTAAAATAAAATTTATTGGGCCACAAGGACAAGAAATTTGTTTGATGTTTTCATTACTTCCAGAACTTTTTGATATCTTTTCGTGACTGTCCGCAACTGTCGATATCTTTCCGAAATAATTCAACCTCATTTATGGAAAAGTTTTCGTTATTTTATGAAGCAACAAACAATATTTAAGCAAAAACCAAAACCGACTTCAATGCTCATAAAAAATTTAGGAGTTCCGTTAACTTCTTCAAAATTCAACCTTCGAGGTAACATCTTTCATTTTAAAAATTATATAAATCGGTTATAGTGGTCCAAAGTTATGCGGTAACATACGTAAAAAAAATATTTCGACTAATTGATAACCTCCCCCTTTGTTTTGTAGTCGGTTAAAAATAAAATGCACCATTTGTTGGATGCTTTTTTTGGGCTTGAGGTTTTTGCAGTTTTTGGAGAGGTTTTCGAAACTTTTTACAGTTTCTCAGAATTTCGTAAAACCAACTCGGAATTTTGATTTTTATTTATTTTTTTACTGATTTTTCATCAGTTTTTGTCGGGTCCAATGAACCCGAAAGAGATTTTGCTGTGCCGCTATATCAATATCTGATGCTTTTGAGGAGGTACTCCTTTACTTTCCTTATTTTCGTGTAGTCTATACTTTTTTGATCATGTTAACAAAGGGTTAATCGTATTTTTTTTTTTTGTATACTCCAAGTTTTTTTTGGATTTTTGGTAGTCTTTCGGAATTATGTTGGGATTCTTACCGTGGAGTTATTTCTGAAAATTTTTCGTCGGTTTTTCATTCACTAGTTTTCGTTCGGAAATTTTTGGCATTTTTTGTGACTTTTGACATTTTATTCTAAAGTTTTCGGTATTCTTTCGGAATAATATAATATTCGAGGGAAGCAAAAAGACACGCTTTTATTTTCGTTTGGTGGTGTATCATATTAAGTTTTAACTTTTATGTTTTAAGTAAAAAAGCGCTAAATTTTTTGAGCGCGATAGTTTTATGAGACTCGCAGCGAAGTTTCTGGCTTATTTTTTGAATTTGTTGGGCTCAGTTTCACAAGTTCTTACTTCACGGTTTTTTAGTTTTTGAAACTTTTCAGCTTTTAGGATTTTCCGATGATTTTTTTTTTCATTTTGTACAGATTTCATGTTAAATTTTTTCCCCAATTTTCGGGCTTTTCAGGACTGCACCGAAATATTTTCTAATATTTTTGGAAATTTCTGAATTTTTCTCCGCCGCTTTTTTTCTCACTTTTATTTTTTGGGAGCTCTTAGATTTTTTCGGCTTCCGCGGCATATTTCGTCACATGAAATGCAAAAAGACACAGCAACGTCGCAACTACAATGCAAAAAGTCGTGACTAATAGTTTTATTTTTATTTTATAAAATGATGTGGGGAGTTGTAATTCCATCATATAAATCAAAAAGTGAATTTTGAATTTTTTAATAGTTATGACTTTTTGCATTTCAGCGATGGTGTTTGTTACGTCTTTTTGCATTTCAGGTGACGACTTGTACATAGCTGTCAACGAAAAACGTAAAACGGCTAACTATAGGTTCACAAAAAAAAAACTTAAGAATCAGGAGAGTACGGCGCATGTTTTCGCTTTGTAATAAAAAATAAAAAATAAAAATTGTGTTCTTTCTCGATATAATAAAACTCCGACGGTCGAAGCAGTTCAACCCAGTAAACAAAATACTTAGGAATTTGGCTCATACAAAAATAATAAATTTCAATCATATTAAAAAAAAAACTTTATATTAGATAGGGCTGTCTGCAGCTCTCAAGAAAAAATTCTCGTATATTTATTTCTTCAAGAAAATTTACAGCAAAACAAAGTACTTTTTCAAGCAACAGAAATAATGAAAAACTCCAGACCGCCCTTAAAATGTATATCCGATACGAAATCTGTACACATACATACACAGAAGGAAGCATAGGGGCGAATCAATTCAAAACGCCTTTTGTGGCATATTACAGATATTACCGAAGCGTTAAAATCTTTTTAAACTTATTGAGATATATGTATTACCTGCGAGCTGATCTAAAGATGCCAATGAGTCGCATACACAAGTTGCAATACATAAATTGTCTCTTTCCATTTAATTTCTCATTAGAATATTTTCGATATATACTTTGTTCGATTCACATTGATATTTTTCATCTATAAATCTTTAGAAATTGTTTCCTTAATCCGATTAGTTGCACAAGCAACGAATTAAATTCTACAAGTTAAACAATTTGCATATTCACCAACAACAAGCTCAGATATACAATTACACTATCATGCAACCCTGCCGGAAATGAAATCAGTTTAATTCAATTTACAATTTACACTCTCTTCAATACCAACTACGGCTTTATCTATGTATAACGTCGTTTAAAGTAGAAAACCGCGTATCAAGATAATTCAAAACCGCGTAAGTGAGGTTGCATAAACTATTTTCTAGAGAGTAAAAACATATTTCAAAATGGTTCTCTTTTTTATAAAGCAATCGCATTTCTGGCTAATATATTTCAGGACGAAAGGATAAGGATTGAGCCAAGAGCTTGGGTGAGCAAAGCCAATTTTTGGCAGCCAAAGTCAGTTACGCGGTTTTGCAGAATGACGATACGCGGTTTTGTAATTTAAACGACGATATACACACAGCATTCATCAATCGCAGAGAAAAATGCAGGGAAAATAAAATTAATTGAGCGAGCATGTAAAAACATCGAATGACAACACAAGCGCGGTGTAACAGAAATGGAAACAGGATTGGCAATTAATCAAAACAACTACTCGAGGTTGACAATCTTACCAACAAGTTAAAAAAAAAAAAATATATGTAAATGCTTCACATGTCTGCCAAATTAGACGACATGTCTGGCATTTTCAATAAGTCACTTGGGCAACATTAATTGCCAGCGCATAGGAGGCAACAAAGCAGAAGCACTAACAACTGAAATTTATATAAACAGCACATAAATGCATATGTATGCATGTATATATGTACATATATATGTACATCAGACTGCATCTCTCCCCATACAAAAAAAAAAATAAAAATAAAAAATCGGTACTGTGTTTCAATTGGGACCAGGGTACGAAAATAAACTATATTGTACGTTACTATTTCGTTTCGTTTATTACTTCAACAGTTCCGTACAATACAGAAATAAAACGGCTGAGTTCATTTTGACGATTGTACACTACAGTCTTTTAGTAGTTGTAAACGAAAAAATAACCGAAATGAATCGAACAAAGAAATAGATACATAAACTAAACACAAAACGAATGGCTGGAACGAATGAGTATGATCTAGTATTTTACATTTACTAATATTATAAATGTCAAAATTTTTGAAATGTGACACGTAGATGGCTTACTGCCTGGATTAACATAAAGGATGATTTTTTTCCAGTAGGTTCGGAAATTTTGGTCCGATCTACTTGGCACGTTTACATACATACGTATGTCACTTTTTTGTTTTATATAATTTTCATATATTTGTAAATGCATACTTTTAAGATGCCGTTCTAAATTTCCAGCGTGCTCGTATAAAATCTTTCCAAAGCATTTTCCCATTTTACACACAGCTTTGTCTAACTTCGTCCCAAAGAGATCACGCAATGTATTATTTCTAGGACGCGGCATTTTTTTTAACTTATAGCCAGTTTTCCGAAACAAATTCAAATGAAAAATTATTTTTATGCCCGAGCGCACTTGTGCACAAGGGTATTATAACTTTGTTCACATAACGGTTGTTTGTAACAGCCAAAACGAATCGAGATAGATATAAACAATGTATACATAAATGATCAGAATGAAAAGAGAAGTCGAATAAGCCATGTCTGTCTGTCCGTCCGTCGGTCCGTCCGTCCGTCCGTCCGTGTACACGATAACTCGAGCTAAAATTGAGAAATTCTTGAAACTTCGATATTTCGAAATTTAAGGACGCTAATTTACTCAAAATTGATACTAACAACAATCCCTTGAAAATAAGTAACATTATTATAGAATTTCAGAAAGTGGCCGTGATACCGCCCACATCTGACTATATAAGTTTATCTCATTAAGTATTACTGAACATACTATCGAAAATGTTAGAAATAGGGGTAAAACCACTATTCTTACCATCTAACGGCAGTTTTCAGAAAGGTGAAAAACTATATTTAATACTTGCGCCAGGTATTTAATGTTCGGCTCCACCTGAACTTAGAGTTTTTTACTTGTTTTTATTCGAATTTAGTTTGAAAATTGACAGAAAGAAAACATAATTGTTTACTTAATTGAAACGTTTACATATATAACTTACTCGATGGTAGAATTTTCACAAACGAAAAGTAAATGTTTCTCGTTTGGGAAAAGAACAATGAAACTTACTATTTGCCTATACTTACTATTTGACTATGTACAAAACCGTACAAAACCAAATATGGTACGATGATCGATGAGCCAATGGCAATTGTTTTGTACGGTTTATTTTCGTACCCTGATTGGGACTATAAAATCTTTTATAACTTGAGACTTTCACCGAAATATTTCGCAAAAATATTAAAATTTACGTGAGCTGGACCGATTTGAAAATACCTCCAAAAATGGAGTTTTTTATGAATCAAAATAGTTTCTTAAAGAATTAAAAAAAATAATACCCTCAGACGACAAAACAGTTTACGATTAAAAAATTTGCATAAAAATATACAAACAAATTTTTAACGGAATCGTAATATGTATATTATATCGTCACTACACACGAATAAAGGCGTGCCATGGTTTTGACGGCGAAGAAAGACGCGTAATCATAGATGTTTACCAAGCCAAGAACTGTCACTTCAGCATTATTTCCCAAAAACTTTTTGGGGGAGTGTACATTAGGGTGGTCCAAAATAAGTAAAATTGGAATTTTAATGTTCTCACCCCCTAGTATTGTTCTATATCGAAAAAGTATACCCCTATTCTTTTATTTTGAAATCAAAACAGTAACAGTACCCAATAGTTTATTTAACCATTTTTGAATACCAAAGACTTTTTATTTATCACCCCATTGCATTTTCTGCCATTTTCTGGGGGTTTTGGCGGACCTATAAAATATAGTTACTGGGTATTATTACTGAGATCTCCTGAAGAGAAAAAGAGTTTTCCAATGGAAAAATATTGATTTTCAAGAATTCTATACCATTTCTACGAAAATTCGTTTTTTCCCCATATGAAATACATGGAAAACTTTAAGCGCTTTGAGCGACCTATGATTATTTTTTGATTTTAAAATAAAATATTAGGGGTATATATTTTTCGGTATAGAACAACGGTAAGCAAATGCAGCTCTTTTACTTTCTCTTTGCTCAGAACATTTTGGCTCTCTTTACTTTTTAAGATACATATTTCTTATCTGAATTGCCCTAATGTTTCATCATTTTCCATGACAAGAAAAAAATACTGCAAATGTCAGAGAGGATAAATTAGACCCCTATATCGCAAAGCTACATGATTTAAAAGCAGATTTTGAAAACAGATTGTATATTTCATAAACCCCCTTTTATGTAACATACATAAGGATGAATTTACAATATCCAAAATATTCCTTTTTAAGAAAAGCGAAGAGCTGAAGTTTTTGGAATTAAATAAAGATAAGGCACTGGAAATGCAATACAAAGCTTTGCCATTGCTTGACTTCCGGCAACATGTACCAGATTTAAGAAATCCACTGGTGAAAGCATCTGCGTGCCGCATATTTTAAATTTTTTTTAACGTATAACTGTGAGTCTTGCAATGAAATTGGTAAAGTCAAAATACCGTTCACAACTGACTAACCTACATTTAACAGAACTGTTACGAACGGCTTTAACTGACATAAAACCACATTTTGAAAACTTTGCCAGGGATGTACGAGTTTGCGATTCATCAGTAAAGGAAAGCAGTTGAGTCAGACTGTTACTTACACATGTGCTCAAAAGTGATTACTCTGCACACATAAGATAATTGTCTGGTAATTGTAGGCCACTGGCTGTGTCCTTGACTTTAAGCAACGCCTCAATGGCAGTAATTTTTGTTAGTGCAAGTCCACTCAATTTTATTTATAACATTCATAGAATTTTGTCGCAATGTCAATAAACGTGAATATCTAATAACCAGTCTGCTAACGCTCAACAAAAAGTAAATGTTTTTTTAGAGCACATAAGCGTATACGCAACTTTTTTTTTATATTTATGTTGTTGCTTCCTTACTGTTGCTTATGCGCAGTAATTTGAATTTTTATAACTTTATTAACATCAGCTATGCAGCAACTCACTTTCAATTAGTGTTCACACATCACATACATACTGATACATACAGTCAATATACGTATACAGTAGGGTTGTCCAAAAATGCATGTGAAAAAGTTGAGTCCGGGTTTTATTTGCTGTCACCGAATAGGATTGTTTAATATCAAAATATTATGCCCCTGTTTTTTTATTTCGAAATCAGAAAATATATAGAGGCCGCTTAAAGCGCTCAGAATTTTCAATGTAGTTTATATGAAAAAAAAGAAACAGTTTTCAGGGAAATGGTATAGAATTCTTGAAAATCAATATTTTTTGATCGGAATACTCTATTCCTTTTCAGGAGACCAAATTATTATTTGACCAGTTTTTAATACTAGCAATATTTTACGTGCCCCCTATTGCATTTTTTGGAGTTTTCCGGAGACCTATAAAAATAGTCACTATTAAAAAAAATTTAAATATACAACTGGGTTCTTTTATTGGAAGTGAAACATTGATTTTCAAGAATTCTATACCATTTCTACGAAATTTTTTTTCCCATATTAAATACATGGAAAATGTTGAGCGTTTTAAGAGTCCCTATAATTTTTCCCCGGCATAAAAGCATCGTAGGATCTGACATCATTCAAATTCCGATTTTACTGCTTTTTTTTTGACCACCCTTATGCACACACTAGTATCTGCAAATTGGAAGAAATAAATTTTCTATTTGATTGAACATTCATTGAATGTGACAGATATTGTCCACCTACACAATTGAATCATGGAATCCATATTTACTCGCCGAGTTGTCCAGACTGAGGACTCTGAAGATGATGAGAACTCCAGCGTTGTTAAGCTTAATTAATGGTTATGCAATTGGCTGTGATTCAGGGAAATACATATGTATACTTGATGTGCCATATAATGAGACTTGCTTCTATCTATTACTACACAATGTTGAGGATGCAGGGGCGCACCTGGGAATATATTTTTTTGGGGGGGAAGGATGGGTTTATACTTCGAAATATATATTACCAGAAAGTACTGATAATTCGCTTCAGATAATAAGCTCTTTAAAATATGTAATAAATCGATATCGATAAAGACATCGATAACAAAATCTATAAAAATATCGATAACAAAATCTATAAGAATATCGATAACAAAATCGATAAATATCGAAAACAAAACAGATAAACATCGATAACCAAATCGATAACAAAACCCCAACCGAAATCCCGAAATAGTTCCCAGATTGAGTATCTGTGTATCTACTATCTACATACATATTTATTTTTATACCCGAGCGCACTTGTGCACAAGGGTATATTAATTTTGTTCACATAACGGTTGTTTGTAACAGCCAAAACGAATCGAGATAGATATAGACAAATGTATACATAAATGATCAGGATGAAAAAAGAAATCGATTAAGCCATGTCTGTCTGTCCGTC
>NW_016157408.1:119343-143190 GCF_001687245.7 Rhagoletis zephyria | reverse complement strand
TAAGCAAAACGTTGAAAATTATTGAAATCGGACTAAAATAACGGCCGCTTCTCATATAACGGTAAATTTCAGAAATGCTTGAAACTTCAATATTTCGAAATTGAAGGACGCTAATTTACTCAAAATTGATACACCCCGGCTTACCATCTAGCGGAAGGTTTCGGAAAGGTGAAAAAACATGTTCGGCTCCGCCCGAACTTAGACTTTCTTACTTGTTGTATTAATCTTTCGTCCCCTTTCTTCATCCTTACCTTTATCGGTATTCTCATCCCCATCTTTTCTAATATTTATCTTTATTTTTAACTTAATGTTTATTATTTTCGCCATCTACACCTTCACCTTTGCCCTTACATAAGTAAGGTGTTTAAATTTACCTAGGTCTTCATTTTTGCCTATATCTTTACGCATCTTTGCTTTTATTTTTAATTCTGCCCTTATCCTTGTCGTTGTCTATGTATGTACGTACTCAGCTTAACTTTCAGTCTTGCATCGGTCTTTATCTAAGTCTTATTTCTTAGTCTTTTATTAGCTCGTTTTTGTTGCACTATTTCCATTGAATTTGCCAATTTACTCCCAACCAACCAACCGCCGCTAAAGAAGTTTCACTTAAAAAATGCGATGCATTGAAAGTTCAATGAAGGCCTAGTTTGCTCAGTTCTTTGCTTGCGATGAGGGGAAATATATTGAGATTGTTTTCCAATAGCTAAATATGTATGTACATGCATTTCCTAGGGTCATTCTAAAAATTTCAACATCTAAATTTTGTATGGTGCACCATTTTATTTTGTCATTCGTATTAAATAAAAACGTCTACAGTCATTTTAAAATCTTGAACAAATCTTAAAGATAGCTTGAACATATGAGTTAAAAAATTGCAAAAATTTGCACAATTTTGATTTTGACTAGTGTCAGCCCATGCAAGTCCTTATTTTGTACATAGAAAAACATAAGGCGGTGTTGCATACAAATCTTGCATTTTCATACTTGAAAAACCCGCCTAATATGCACACAGATATTCTATTCACATTTAATGATGCAACTGAGTTCATGATTTTGGCATAAATTTCAATGTGCAAATAAAATTAGTTAGCAGCAAAGCGAAGCAGTGAAACGCATTTGATTGCAATAGCTGCAATAACGCCGATATCAATGAGCAAACACACATGAGCAATGAGCTAGCAAATTTGTCTCTAATAATGAAAATTGATGGTGTACTTTCCACACTTGCCTCCCCACCAGTGTTGCCACACACGCGCTTTTCCTAACAAAACTGGTAGGTTTTATTTCCATTTGGTAGGTTCCGTGACAATGAGTAATAGTATATAGAAAATATGTGTATTAAGCTTAGAACTCTTAGTGGCTACTTCGACAGCATACTGCAAACTAAGGTACCATTTGAATCAAATGGGGCTTTCTGTAGAGACGGACTGTAGGTTTTGTGGGCTGGTGGAGGCAAGCCCAGAGTTTATTCTATTGGCCTGCTCACGAAATACGAATCGTAGACTGATATACTTTGGAGAACGATTGTCTTCTCCATCTAAAATTTGGAATATGGCACCGTCCAAAGTTGTTAGATTTTTGAATAGCCTAAGATCTTCTTATGTCGCTTAAGTCTGTACAGTAAAATGAATTCTTAACGCAGTTAATTTGTATTTATTGTACTAGCTGTGTTTTAGTTTTACTAAAGGTAAAGTTATTTACATTTTTAATAAACTTGACATTGACAAAAATATATATAAAAACCTGAAAAAAAATTTGGTAGGTTTTGCTTGATTTTGGTAGGAAGTTTTGGTAGGAAAAAAAAATGCGTCGGTGGCTACACTGCTCCCCAGCCTCACACTCTTTGATATTTGCAAACGCGTTGTGTAGCTTAATTGGCAAACGCGGGTCGTTTATATGTACATATGCATACTCGTATTCAGTGGTGTGGAATTCGTATTACGAGTAGTTGAAATTTCAATAATCTGTAAACTCAAGTGCATTAATTAAAAATAGTACACGTAATAGTACGCTCTTTGTAGATTTATGAGTAATACAAAACACTAGTAGTTTAGTGCTCGTGCAAGCATTTTGCTAAAAAAAAGTACCAGCTCCATTTTAGTTCATTCAAAGCCTAATTTTACGACCTGTAACCGGGTGCAAATTTTGAAGAGAAAATTTTTAAGTTGCTACTTTCCGGTAGTGGTCCGTGGGCGCTCATGGTAGCTTGTTAGACTGGAAAAGCCAATACCCCGTTTCGCTAGCTAACCATCGCGAATACAAGGAACGCAACCATGATGGCGGTCTAAAGCCTAGTAAGGTCATTTACGCGCTATGCATTTTAGAAGCGTAGTCGCTGTCGTTGGAGGGCATCCGAGTGGCTTCCCTGGCCCGCTAGTTTTCTTTGAAGTGGGTGTGGTTACGTTCGCTTTTGGACCTCTACTGTCTTCACGCCTTTCCACCGATCGGCAGGCGAGTCTCGGTAGTGAAAAATGTTTTCCCACTTCCCTACTTAGTGGCTTCCGCGGGTTCTCTTCTCTGGTTTTGCCCACTCTTCCGCTAGTTGGTGGGTGTGATTGGGCTGAGCCCCTGTTCTCTGCGATCGCTTCCCTCCCTCTTGTTTTCGCATTTTCGCAAGTCTGGACCCGAGCTTCAGCCGGTTTTTTGCCTTACTCGAGGTAGAAAAGAACTGCTTAGTATGATCCAGTGCGCCTAACTGCCCTGGGAAAGAAACTTTGGCAGGTTTTGTTCATGCTACTAAGATGAGTCACGCAAGTTTGGGGACTACGTACGCTATTTGCTACCGGATCGGTGTTTGCTCTTGGAGCAATATCTGCTCTTATGCTATGTGCCAGAATGCTTATTCTCGGGATACCTGGAATCAGAACTGCCAGCTCGATCCTGCAAACGACCTCGCTCGGCAATAGGTTTGTTGTTCACAGTATCTTTTATGGTCATAACTATGGTAAGATTCAAAAATATCTAGCTTCGACTTTCTCCACTCAGAAATTATAACACAAAACAAATGTTAAGTGCGCTTTCAAAAAAAAGCATAGAAAGTTGTGTCGTTTAAAAACAAAAGTACGTACTTTTTCTTTACCGAAATTAGGGGAATCTACTTTGAAACTATCCACCGAGGCAAAACACCTTGGGATTAAAAGGAACAGGATAAAGAGCCGCATTCCTTGGCACATCGGGGGCAGTGAGTAGCGCCCCTTAGGAAGGACTTGCCGTGATATTTCATTCGCAGCCGCTACATATTTTCATCCATGGTATGGCCGCAATAGGCGCTCACAGACTCATAGAAGCCAAAACTTGGGTGGCATTTCGAGCATGCAGCAATACTGAATGAAATAAAAATAGGCCTGCTAAATGGAATTAAAGCCGACCAGAGAACAATGGGGTGCAGGACTGCCAAAAGCAGAGGGCGTATTTCCATCCACACTGACGATTCAAAAATGGAATAAGGAACCGGAGCCAGTGTCTACTCAAAGACCTGCAGATCAACCGGCCCCTTCGTCTACCAAACGACCAACAGACGAAGCGAGTCAAGCACTTGGGTTCACACTTCTTCAACAGTCTGGGCGAGGTGGCGGAGGTGGAACTATTGGATGTCTTTGGCTCATTAGAATAATGACTTAAAGCTACTCTTTCGTTTATACGTAGGTACGTGTCTCCTCCCTAGGCTAACTAAAAGAGGGCACTCACAATGGTCAATTATATCGTAATGTCCCAGAACACGCCCTTCTAACCTAACCTAACCTAGTAGGGCACAATAGACCTACAGGTCGCAGTACTATACCTAACTAACTACCTATCTATCTATCTAACCTAACATTTGTCGTTCGAATTTCTCTTGAATAAAAAAAAAAACCTACTAACAACCGCATTTGTAAATTTTGTTCCAAAATTGTTCAAGTTATGTATGTAGGTATCTAAAAGAGCCTAAAAGAAGCCCGCCTTGTAAACAATCAAGGTCTCCAAGCATGCAGGATAAAATAACAAGGAAACTGATTTAAGAGTCTACAATAGATGCCACGCAAGTATACTTCACCTAAGAAAGAACAACAATAAAGCTTACAAATCTACTTTACTGGTACGTAGCGAGCGAAGTATACCTGTAAATTGATACGATTTTTCCCAAGGCAAATCTCTTAGCAAATAACTGAAATCACAAATAACCAAGTGAAAACCTAAAAACAACACGAAGCATAAAAATGTCCTAGCCATTGTTGTGCTAGCATTAAATTAAAAAAAAAAAAAAAAGTGCGAAGGTTGCTTTAGCAAACATTGAACTTCCGCCATGAAGCAAAAGAAAAGGCACTAAAGTGAAATCAACGAAAAACAACTGCGGGTGCATAGAAAACTTTAGAATTTTGACAAAAACAAAATATGGCCTCATGTAAAGAACACATACATATATGCGGTATTTCTACACAAGCAAGTAAATATGTAGAAGAATAAGCGCGCAAGTGTGTGCCAATTTCGTTATTTGTGTTGCCATTTTGAAAAGGGGCCAATGACGACGACAACGACGGCGGCGGCGACTACGGCGGCGACAACGTTGGCACATACCGTACACCCACACTGTGAGTGTGAGCACGCATACACATGCATACATGCACGCAATCAACTCAACTTCAACCAGTACAATAGCAAATTGTTAACTATCTTTGCACATTCGTAGCTATTCCAATGCAGACCTTCAGGCGCCGCCACTTTGATAAGTGTTTTTCTCGTTGATTTTTATGAATTTCCTACTTTTTTTTTTGTATTTCCCCCCAGTTCTTTGTAGTGCTTCAATATTTTGTGTTTTTTTTTTATTTTGCTCATTCACTCCTTTGCGTTTTTCTTTGAAGTAGCAGGCATTGGGGTACGTCTGCATGTTCTTTCGCATTGCTAGATTCTTTTCAATTCATACATACTTCGATTTATTTATTTAAATTGCAGTAAACAATATTTTTTTTGTCGTTGTTTTCCACTAAACGATAAAGTTTTAAATTCTTTGTGGAAAATTTGCCCTAAATCTACGAATATGGTCACAAGATTTGGGAATTCAATTTTGTTAGGATATTTCTACCGAAAATTAATTAAAAGCCTATTATTTGATTTAACAAGCTAAGGTTAAGATTGAAGTTAAAAATTTTAAATTAATAGTTAAAAGAACTTGTATACAAAGTTATAATGTAGTTATAAGTATGTGTTAACTGCTTCCGTTGACATATAGTTAATCGTGTTAATTTCGCATCTTCTAACTTATAAATTAAGACTTATCTGCAAAGCAGAATTTTGGACGCATCAATTTCTTACGAGATACGAAAAAACGAGGCACATCAATTATATTCGGTAAAAAGTCCTTGAAATCAAATAAACTATGTATTTCGATTTGTCTTGTTATGCATCTAAAGTGTGTTTCCAGCTCTCAAAAACAAAAAATATAAAAAAATCATATAAAATGACGCTCCAAAAATAGAAAATAAATTTTCTTCTTTCACAATTTCTTCAATAAGGTTGCAGCTCTCAAAAAAAAATGCTCGTTTATTTATTTCTTCAAGAACAAAAATAATAAAAAAATATTAAATAATTTTCCTGCTCTTATTCCGTTCACTGATAAAACATATACTTTCATTAAGTAGCGCAGGGCGTATATGCAACCGCATAAATCCTACCGGTATCAAACGGTCTGTTTGTGACGACTACCAATTATGAAAAACGCGGGTTTATAAGACCGGTTACCAATTTTGAGAAAAGCGCCCATTTCTTTTTTTATTTCAAAAATTAAATTGCTTTTTTGTGTTGAAGAATATTTTCTTATTTGGATTAAAAGGTTTTTCTTAACAGCATGTTAGAATTTTTATCCTGAGTGGAATTTCTTCCAGGTACACCTACGAATAAAGTCCCGATTGCTTGTGCTACTGAGCGAATATGTAACCTGATAGAGCGTGCTGATGCACGCTAAAGTTTAACGTTTATCGTCCATACTTAAAATAAGGTCCGCTATACTTTGGGATTCGCATGACTCCACTATACTAGCAGTACAAAATAGTAACCAAAACGGTAAGAAAAAAATAAAAATTAACACAAATAATTTTTTTTTAAATTTGTAATTAAAATAGTTTTAACGATTTAACGATCGATGCAAATTGAATATTTTAAAGCACATTTAGCGATTCTAGCTGTAGCCTAGTACGCAGAGGTGTTTCTGATATTTTTTAGCTCCCAAGAAGTCCCAGGCTCGAATGCCCTAGAATGTAACATATAATTTTAAATTTTTATTCGGTTCCTCTAATGAAAAAGCATCTTTAATATTGCGAATGAAAGAGTATTCAAACAGAAATATGTATTTGTAAGAACAAATATATTTAACAACCTTGCAGGGAAAGCTACTGGTTGTGAGCCAGAATACTACCACTTCGCGTTTCAGCCAAACTAGTTCTAGTTGTATGCTTTTTCCATGTTAGCGACTGATATTTTTAACATACCGATATCCAACGAGATCTCAATTTTCTGTGTATGCATCAGCATTTACCAGTAGAAATACTAGATAATAGCATCATACCAGTTGACGGGATAGTCTGCCAATTCATGCCCCATCAGGGGCATAATTATGTTACTTTGAGCGCGGCGTTGCAGCAGTCATCTGCAGAGATCCGAGTTCAAATCTTGGACGAAGAAATTGTTTTAGATTTTCAAACTTTTAATTTATATTTAAATTGAAATAAATATATTAACTGACATTGATTTAATTTTAAAAAGAAGAAGATATCGCTGCTCGCCTAAGTGGTTAAAAATTTTCAAACTGTTTTGCCATCGCTTTAGCTCATACAAGTTAATGAACTTGTACTTTTACTAACTGGTTTGGTTTTTCGCTTCAGGGAAGTTAGCTGTGCCAATAAATAAATATTTTTGTTCATGGCATATGTCCCGCGTTCTTGTCTTGACTTATATATTTATATATATATTATATATATGTACATATTTGACTTATATATTTAGTTTTTATATCGTAAACATACAAAAAAATCAAAATTAAAATATTAATAATAATATTAATTAGCATCGCCCAGTTGTCGAAATTCGACCACCACACTGGTTTCATCTTTCTTGTGACGTATTTTAGGTCCATCAGCACCTCCTGTTCGTCCAGGTAACTAATATTGTTAGTTGCAGTGAACTAAGTTTTGTTAAAAAATTAAGTTAAGAAAATAATTCCTAGGAACAGAAGAGAGAATTAGACTTGAATGGGGATTCGTTGGCGTATGATCGATTACGGATACCAACGCAACGGCGGTTCGGTTGCCAGGTGACATACTTTTCAATATGTACTAACCACAAAAATATAATTGCCTGTATACACACTTTGAAGCAACTGTAGTTGCCATCTATAACATCGTTTCGGTTGCTATCGATAACACTAAGTAACAAAAAAAAAAAAATTTCTCAGTCCTTGGGATGTAATTGTTATTTCCTAGTCTGTTATGCCTTAAAAGTATGGAAACCACCTAATATTCCTCGGAAACTTTGCTTTTGTGACCAGGACAATGTGATTCATTAAAATATGCTAAAATTATGAGAAAAACGTGTTTGAGTCTTTCACTACAGAGAAAATCATACAGAGCAACACATATAAATCAAAACTAAATTTTATTAAAACTTCAGAAAACCAAAAACATAAAAGTAAATCAGAAGCGGGTGGTTTTTCGACATTTGCGTTTAAACTGCGAGTTACTTTCTCTAATTCTGCCATGGTCACAAAAGCAAAGTTATCTTGCGACAATAGCTGTTTTCTATACTTTTGGGACCTAACTGACTAGGAAATAACAATTACAACCCAGGGACAAAAACCTTGTTACATAGTGTAATCGACCCTAAGTAATATAAAGATCATGAAACCAAAGCAACCATTCATATTTTGCTTCATACAAGAATTCAAATAACTTGGTCTATTTCTACTTATGTATGTTGTTAAAGTGTTTCAAATTTGAAGCGAATCAGACCATACAAACATTTTTTTGGGTTAACTCGAATCCGGCTCCACCTACCGGAAAAAACAAACACAATGCGTACGTCATTCAAATCGGTTAATAAATATAGGAGTAGTAAGGAGGAATAGATTTGAATGGGAATTCGTTAGCGTATTAATATATAGACTTTTGCAATTCAGAACTATGTTTTTACACAATATGGTTATCTTTTCTGAGCGTTTACCCTAAGGCAACATTGCTTACCCCATCAATTCGGCTTCGCTCGAGATCTCTCGATAACGTTGCTGACCACAGATGGAAAACATTCTACACACTGCTCTAAGTTGCTGAGTTGATAAAGGCTAGCCATTGCTAACGTTGTTCAGCCAGTATACACCTTTCCAATCCTGCTAATATTTTGCTGATTCGTCATTAACCATAAAGTATCATTACGATCCTTTAATATTTCAAAAGGATGTGGATGAGTTAGAAAACCCGTTAAGTTTATTTAAATTTGCCTGATAATTTTGAGCAAACAAATATATATTTTTTCTGCCAAATTTTTACTTTTTGAAATATTTCGGTATTGTAGACCATTCGGCATTTTTCTTAACATTTCGCGTTTATTCGTCTCATTTTGGTATTTATTGGAATGTTTTGATTCAAGAATGCATTTAATTTAACTTTAGTTTGCTACATAAAAAATTACATGCTTGTAATTTCCGACGCAAAAAAATCTCAGACAAGTTTTAAGTAAACTCGTAACACTCGTATTAAAAGTATTTAATTTACTAAATTTTTCTGCTTTTTATTACTAAACTATACCTTTTTAAAGGAGGTTATTCATTATACTTTCATTTAACATCCCTACTCGCCCTTACTGACCGCAAGCCAAGCAGCAATAATTTTAAAACCCTCATTGGCAAACCGCTAGAACGCGCAAAACAGACTAAAAACTTACATAATATAAAAGCGTGAAAGTAAAGGAAAACAACCACCGCATTAGTTCCCACATACCAAACTACTGCCAACACAAACTCAAGCACTTATGACTCCTAAGCAGCTTCTATGCAACCCTACGTGACTCAAAATTGTAGCTAAAGGCCAAGAAGCTGCACAAAATTTACGTACGTAAACTTAAGAAAACTTGTAGCGTGAATGATGAGAAAACAAGGCCAGCAGCTAAAGTGAAAGTGAAAGTTGAAAGCACAAGCAAAAGCGAAAAACAATAACCGAAATAGGCAAAGAGGGCGGTCTTTGTGTGTGAAATATATGCCAGGATAAAACAATGCATTGTGACGCGTTGCGCCTGGCTGTGGGCTTACTTATTATGAACAAGTGCTTATGAAAAGACACACATATTTACACAATTATTTTGAATGAATCCATGGAAATTCACGCAGCAGACGCATTCAACACTAAATGCAACCAACTGCCACTAACAGCGGGTGGCTCCAGCACTAATGTTTGTCGCTTAAAAGAGTTGAGCTGAAACGCCATTTGATTCTACAGACGCCGCAGAACAACAGCCAACTGCTGGCGCGGAGAATTGTTGGCTTTGGCAACGCTTGATGAAAGCCCACATAGCCAAGCTGCTATAAGTACTAAGTACCCTGCAGTGAAAAATTATCAATTGTTTAAAAAATAATCAACTTATACATGGTTAGCTTTTTGGCGCGATTTCGATGAATACCACACTTTTAATTAGCTATGGCAAAACCAACTTAAAGTGAGTTGTAAAGTCGTGCAGGAGTCATGCAAACGTAATCGGAAGTTTGTTTGCTTAACACGTGTCACTTCACAAAATTCTTTTTCGAATTCAGGACAAATAAAATGAAGTTCGAAATTTTATATTATCATTTTGATATTATGTCTGACGGAATTCCAATTTAAAGAAAATCAAAATTTCTTCTTACAAATTTATTTTATCGCATTGTTCCTACTTTAAGCTCGTATCATGTTTGCAAATATGTATTTTTATCAAAAATTATTTTTGGTTTGGGTTAGCTGGATATTTTTCTATGCATCTGTGTAATTACTTTTTCAGAAATCGCTAATCCGTTTTTACTACTTTTGGCCGCTGTAATTCCATTGTGCGCCACTCCCTGCAGGGTACGTACGAGTAAATCAAACAAAGCCATATATTTACTTGCATGCATGTATACATATGTACGTCTGTATGTGTATGCTTAGGCGCAGTTTCCGTCTGTACTGATTTACACTCGTTAGTTTGCCTTACCAACTCCGTGCTATGACAACTATTATGTTGACTAGCCCAACCACCGGTTGTTGTTTTTTTTTTGCTTTAGATTCATTGCAACACAACTACAAAGTCTTCTCATGCGGGTGAAGCTAACTGTGTGCCTGAATGTGGGCGTGTGAAAGACACAAATGCCCTTTTAATCGTGCTGGCGTTGGTGAACGCTGGTCATGTTTGTGTTCTATGTAGATTTGCATGTGGCTGCCACATGCTGCATGCGGGCATAAAATTGTTGAAAATTACTTTTCAAATGTAAATTTAGTTTTTATTTGAAACATTATGTAACTTTCCACCGAGGGGCATGTTTGAAGACTTTTTATCTAGATGAAAGTGAATCTTGAGTTTGTTCGACTCATTTAAATCACCCTGGACAAATGGTATCTCTCTAGCGCTCTTTCCGATGAAGCCAATTGACGCCATTTGGAAGTGACTTGACTGACGGGGTTTTGAATGAATTACCATCACATCTTGTCGAATTTAGTTTGGACACAAACCGGTTTCGGTGTTGTGCCAACCTCTGCGTAAAAAAGTCGCACGATGTGGACTGACGAAGCCGGTAGCTTTACTTAACGGCCCCAGCAACATCAAAAAAAAAAAATTCAAAAGCAGTCGACCTTCGGCAGACAATGACAAGCTTACGAGTGTACTTCTGCCATAAAAAATCTGCTTCGGAGGTGGAGTAAAAGTGTAGATCTCTCCATTTGTATCACAACAAAAAGAAATAGAGCACGAACTTGAGGACAAGGAGTTAAACAGGCAAAATACATGAAAAAGAATTTACTGAACATGGAGTTACTGAGTACCAAGCTTCGGTGTGAAGCCCCCTACTGTTCATCGCACAAAAAAACTAGGAATTACCCTTAAACCGGGAAAAGCCTTGAAAACTTCGAAAAACTCAAAACTTTTATTAAGGGGTCAAAATCATGATAAAAATATAGTAAGGTAGAACCGCTGAGAGTCACTTTTAAAATTCTTGACGTTTCCAAACAATTTAATTTTTAAATTTACTCACAAACTCACACACACATTTTCATTTTCAATCTCAAGCAACAACAATTTCGAACAATTTCAATTTTTTGTTTTCACTTTTATATGATTTTAAAATGTTGGCAAACTTCAAAAAAAAATCATGGCCGACAAATTGAGAGAACGGTTATACCTTGCTATGTTTTTATCATGGTCAAAATTTGTATGAAATGAAAAAATTTGGTTTATTCGATATTCTAAAAATCAAAATTAAGAAAAAAAAACATCTATAGATATCCAAAAAAGCGTTGAAAACCGGTTTGGAAAACCCAATTCTATCACCTTAATAAATACGTATGTCTATACACATATACATATATTTAATTCCTATTCCCATTTCAACAGACATAACTCAAATTGCATAATCACTCATTTTATAGCCTGTATACAAAACTTCATTTCAATTATATTTTAAGCTGCCATAAAATGCCGTTATTATTCGTAATTCGTTTTATTTTCGCTCTCAGACATTTTTATATTCCCTACAAGAGCTTCCAAGAAGCAAATTCTGGGCGACATCAAGATATTTTGAATACTCAAAAATTATGCACGTACACACACAAAATACAAAATAAATAAATACATACATACATAAATAGCTGTGAAAATGAAAAGAGGAAATTTAATACTCGCAAATACGCATGGAAAGTTATGAAAGTACAAAGGAAATTTCCAATAAATTCCACCATTTATCATAATTCCGAGTGTCAACGTAAAAGCAGCGCGGCAGGCAATGTGGCGCAAGGAGACGTCAACAATGGCATTTAATTATTAAATTCAGCGAAAGAAAAGCACTCCGACAGCGAAAACTGCAGCAAAATGAGATGAATACGATGGAGTCAAATATATTAAATATTTTATTTGGTGGTATTCGGCGATGCTGTTGCCGCAACTGTCGCTTATTTACTGCGCTCAATTGTTTGAGTGGCACTGCACGCTTTCTGGCTCACACACACACTCATGCAAATTCATGAATATTCGTAACAAAAGGGGTAACGAGAAGATTACTGCATATTTTACTTAACCACTTTCAAAAGTAAGATTACAGCGGCAAATTTCAATGGCAGTTCATATATGTATAATTTTAGTAAATTAAAATATAATGAAAATTTAAATTTAATGTAAATCCAATTATGCTCTTTTCAAATTAACAATTGTCTGGTGGTTTTCTCGTTGCCAAGCGCTCCCCAGCAACAGCCAATTATTTACGAAAATTGTGAATGAAAATGTTTTCCTTCAAAAGCAGCCAAAGCCACAGCACAATTATGGCTATGTACTAAATGTGTATAATGTACATTAGACTGCATCACTCCCCATACAAAAAAAAAATCGGTACTATTTTTCCATTGGAATTATAACATCTATTATATTTTAAGACGTCCACCAAAATATTTCGGAAAAATATTAAGATTTAAGTGAGCTGGACAGATTTGAGTCTAAATCGGAAGAGTTTAGGTTCAGTCATTCAAGTTTTTCCTCTACCAATCTTTGAAAAAAAGTTAAAAAACAGCATCAAAAATCTCAACATTACGATTCCGTTGAAAATTTTGTTTACATTTTTTTTTAAATATTTGTATGCAGATTTTTTAAGTTTAATCTAATTTGTCATCTGAGGGGATTTTTTTCAAAAAGTGCTTTAAGAAACTATTTTAATATTTAATCTTAATATTTTTCCGAAATATTTTGGTGGACGTCTTAAAATAAAATAAGTTTTGTAATCTCGGTGGAAAAACTGGAACTTTTTTTGGTGATGCAGTCTAATGTACGTATGTAGATGTATATAATGAAGCCAAGCAAACTGCTCTTTGCAGCGGAAGGAATTTGACTTTTGTTACATTATAAACAAAACCACATTTGAATTGGTTCGTCCAAAATATAAATAAATATAAAACTTATTTGAATTAAAAAAAAAAAATAGCTCAAGTAAATTTCAACTTGAAAAGCACCACGAATTAAAGATTTTCAGTAAACTAAGTTTGTGGATAAGGAAACGAGGAGACGCACATACGTAAATGGTACAAAATGACAAAAATGTCTATATATACATATGGACATATACGGCTATTGCAAATTAAATGAAACTAATTTCTACGCGATGGCCTACGAATTGACTCAAATTTCACACATGGCCTAATTTTATACTAAAAGTGGCAGAAATGCATTTAAATATTTAAATAATGTTTTTTCTTAAAAATTATGGATGGGGAAATGATTAATAAAAAAGCCAACTTTCGCTATTTCTTGCTCTGGTTACAAAGAAGAGGTATCACTTAAAAGGTAATTAATCAAGTTATCCACATGTTTTACCATTTGAAAGGACTACTTCTTTTTTTTTGTTGGTGGTCTTTCGCAATTTTTTCCATATAAAAAATCTCTGGCATGTGGTACAAAATTGAGTAGCCTACAAAACTGCGTACCACGAATTGTTCTAAAGAATCTGATGGGAGTTTCGATGAAAATTTTTTAAAATTTTCAAATCTGTTTGTGAATTCTGTACAAAGTTTGAAACTGTAATAAGTATATACGCTTTCAGTTTGATAAGAAAATACGGTTTGATTAATATTTATCATAAAAATTATTGTGAATATTGTAAAATAAATCAGTGTGTGGAATTTTTTCAAATTTTTTGTGTCGGAAAAATTAGAAGGGTTGCAAGGTTTTAACAAGTCCGTTCTATAAAATAAACATATACTTAAGTCATAATTTCAAACTTTGTGCAAAACTTATAAAAATTTTATCTAAATTGTAAACTTTTTAATTAGAATTTATACAACAAAATTTTGGTATGCCGTTTTATAGCCCTTTAATTTTTAGCATAATAAAATGCTAGTGTGTGTGGAAAGAGACACCGCAACACCGCAGCAAAAAAATAAAAATACCAGAAATTTTTTATCAACTTCACACCTAACTTAGTGTCATTAAAATTTAATGAGCTGTAAAACTCCATACTAAAATTGTTTCCAAAGATTCTAATTAAAATGTTTGCAATTTTTGAAAATTTTTTCTGTTATAATTTTTACACAAAGTCTGGAATTTGGACTTTCATATGTATACAGTTTTTATATCCATGTACTTTTTATTAGATATTGAAATGGATTCCGTGATGCAAAAGCAGCAAATGTATTTATCGACGTTTAAAATACAAAACCTGGTATCCGAGTTTGCTCGAAGCTTTCCAGTGAGAGAAAAACCTGTCCCACTTCAAAACGGTTCTCTCTTTTATACGTAATTATCTCTACCTTTTATATCTAAATATCGATAGTGTGGTATGAATTGAAACTTCCAGAAACTTCTGGTGAGCAAATCTGATTTGATAAACGACGAAGACTATACCTTTTAACTAGTACATTGCAAACCGATTTCAGGCAAAAATAATAATTTAAGCCAGCAATATTTGTAAGGTCATTTTTCCTGAATTCTCCGTTCCTACAACTTTAAACGATTACACTTATTTCGCTACCTCTTCTCGTTCTCGAGACATTTTCTCTAATTTTTTTCCAAAATAGAACACTGTGCGCCTGTGGTACTTAAAGGCTAGGGGGCTTGTGCAAACTTTTCTCATTACAGAGAGATTGCTTTAACTGAAAAAGCCTCGAATTCGTCGTAAGTTCCAAAATTTTTATTNCTAATTTCGAGGCTGTGCAAAAATGGCAGCAAAAACAGCTAACGTGAGTAGGTACTTATTTGTTTTTTAAAAATATTTTATTTATGCTGCAGGCAAACATAAATGGCGTTCGCTTGTTCTTGTTTGCATTTTCAGCTAACTGCAGACTCTGTTTCGCTTCCTCCTTACGTTCGTAAAAATTCTAAGAAAACATGGAGCTTTAGTTAGACATGAATNTTTTTTTTTTTTTCTTCAACAATTTATGGCAACAGCGCGGGTGAAATCCTCATTTCGCTACTTACAAATGTAGTAGCTACTTTCACCTGCGATCTGCGCTCTTCAAACTCTTACGATCAACTTCATAAATACCTACAACATTCAAATCTGTACATGCCCCCCGGAAAAATAGTAAATTATGTTTTGCATAATTTTACACATCATTTAGCGCGACAGGCAGCCAAGCGGCAGTAACCACAGCTATTATTACCGAAATTGCTGCCGCCGCAACTGCATGAAAATCCTAACCTCAAAAAAATCACCCGTTAAATAGCACCACCAGCAACAGCAATTGCACAGCAGCGCTGTCATTCACAGTTTTGTTATTTGCCGATATTTTTCTTTTTTTTTGTTCTATCCGCTATTTTCGGCACTTCACTCTAAAGCTAACGTTGTCATGAACTATTTAAACGCTTAAACTGCTTTGTTCCGCTAATTTGCGTTTTAATCCTGGCAACCACGTGGCAAGTGTAGCAAGGATTTTGGAACAGCTTAATAAGTTAAGGCGTAACTTATGGATTTATGTGCACACATACATATGTACATAGGTGAGTGGGCGTACAGCATGCTGCTAGTTTTTTGAAAGCCCTAATTGCCAATTTTGAAAATTATCAGATGTTAAGAGGCTTGTCCGGAGATAATTTATTTGGATAAGTGTATTCTAATTTAATCAGCTTAGCTTGATTTGTTGCTATTGGTTGTCACTTCCGACAGGTTAAGTAGTCATGTATTTATGTATATGTATTATATATGTTATAGTTGTGCTTCTTGCAATATAATTTATCACCCTCTCCGTTAGAAAATACCTTACTGACTAAATACTTAGAAAGCTACGTCGGAAACTCGTTTTTCTGTCAAATTAAAAAATGTATAAAAAATGTCCTTTTTAAACTTTTTCCTCGAATTTACGTGAAATTTTCAAATGTTTATTCTTGAAATAAAAATTTAGGACTTCGTCCTTCTAACTTTATTAGTTAGAGATAAAAAAAAATATTTAAAAAACAATTTTGGATACTTATTTATTTTGTCCTCCTGGATTTAATTTCTTTCATTTTATTACTCTTTAAATATTTTTTTTAAGTAAGCATTTCCTTGAAATTTCAAAGTCCTTAAAAAAATCTGACATCAGAGAGAAAAACCAAGAACGACAGTTTTACTATTTTTGGCCTTTAGTGGCTAGAATATATTTGAGGGATTCACATACCTACTTAGTTTCATAAAATTATAAACCCAAAATAAAAGCCTTAAAAATTACACTAAGCAATCTGTTGAACCCACACGGTGTGCCTGAATAAACCGCAAATGACATAAAATGATCTGATTCTGTTAGACGATAAAATTACAAAGTTCCGAGTTCAAGTCCCCATGAACTGGATGAAGAAGTCTAATGAGATGTGGTGATCTCTGAAATAGCAGCTAACCTCTACCACTTGCAAATTATTTGTTATTTTTAACAAAATTTTTTTTTAAAAAGTCCGCCCAAATCCTAAATTAGATTGTTTGTCCTGAAATCAGGACAATACATCTCGTCGAAGTGCAGTGAAATCACAGAATTTGTAACAGAATTATTGCGAATCAGCGCTTTCATCTGGAGAAAAGTGAGTATGACGGATGTTCTTTTAAACTCCACTCAATGGGCGCTTTTCTGCTAACGCTCTCTGACGATGTAAAAAATCAGGGATTGAAAATTCGCGGTAAGCTTACCTGAAAATCTAACATCGATAACGGACTAAAAGAAACGTCGGCACCATTTTACTGTTGCAGAGAGGCCATTGATGGGCGCAGGGACCTAGAGCAGATAGTGATTTTTCGGCTCCACAATACTATAACTAAGCCATATCTTTTGTAAGGTTTGCTTGTTTAGTGTAGCGCATTAGGCAAGGTCATTACCATTAAGCTGCTGGAAGGAATGCAAAGATTTACGTTAGTTGAAATCAATTGGACACTTACAGCCGTATTCTAACAAAGTCACAAACTTTAGCTCATCACTGCTGTGATTTCTACCGCGCCTCAAAACTTGCCACTAAAAAAATATGCCGCTTCAATTCATTTTTTTAAATTTTTGTGTATTTTTCTAGCACTCCAAATCGAATTTTTTTTGTGACACATTTCTCGGCGCACTTGAAATCACAACAGTGATGAGCTAAGTTTTGTGACTCTGTTAGAATAGACGGGTTAGAATCAACTTTGCTCTAGCATTTGACGCAATGCTCTAAGTTATGCTCATAAAAATAGAAATCAAAGCTGCCGTGAGTTTCAAGTTTTCTTCTAGCTATGCACACTTCAGAATTATAAGGAGCTTTGAAAACTTTCCGCACCGAACTGATCAGTGCAGACCGAAAAGTGGATCCTTCACCACTCACATAACATCAAGAGAGAACTGTGTGGATTGCAGTATCTGAAACATGAATTTTTTAAAGGCAAAAATCAGGGGTCGAATCGTCACATAGTATACCGTATTACTTGTCACGTAAAAGGATATTTTTCGGATTATGACATACATGAACGTACTTTTTCGGCTTCTTATCAGAGCTCATGCACCTCAAGGTGCAACTGTATCAGCTGTTGAGCGTATAATAGAGCGGAATCATCTTCAAGCTTAATCAATTAAGAATATGTTTGTTCTCTTCGTGTCATCTTAATCCAGTTAAGCTCCCAGAAAAAGAAATCATAGGCACAATGTTTTCCTACTGGGCTGTGTCACTATTATTCGTTACTTTTACTTCCGCTAGAGAATGGCGTGCGCTGTTTAGCGTGCGCTGATGAGCTGCTAGCAAGGATAATAGGCACCCGTCAACCGGCAATCAGCCAGCCTAGTTGACAGAAGAATAAAGGAGCAAATGCATGTGTTTAGCTGTCGTGCATGTTGGAACATTAGAAACAACTTTTTGAGCGCTAACACAAATACTCAACTAAATTTTGTATGCATGTATGTAGAATATGAGAGATTAATAATTGTCACCAAATTTAGCGTCAACTAAGTAGCATCAGCTGTACTGACGAGCACGCAGGCATTGTCGCCATTTCTTGCATAGCTTCAACACGCACAAAACCCATAGCAAGGCTCAAGCGCTTACACTTAAGCTTAAGACAAACTTATTAGAAATTTTGTCTGCGTGAAGCTTAGCATGGGATGAGCGTGTAAATCCCAGTTAAGTAATGACTTATATGGGCTTTTTCAGCGCTTGCAAGGATTGTAGCGAAAGCTAGAGCTAGAGGTTGCCTACGTTGGCTTTTGAGTGCAAGCGTGTGTGCGTGAGTTGACTGACTTTGCTTGTTTTAATGCGGTCTCCACGGTATGCAAGTAGTTAATATTGTCACAGTGATGGATAATGATGAGCGTTTTTCTGGTTGTCTGATGACACGGTTCAATGGCCTAAGTAACCATTCATGAAGTGTAATTAAGTGATCAGCAGCAACCGTAATACACTTTGTTTGGAGCATTTGTATTGATGGTAGCTGGAAATGTGCTCAAATATTTTTTTGCCGCATTAGAAAGCTTTCTGCTTTAAGAGTGTACGTTTCTGCTAGTTATTACTGTACTAGTAAGCCCGAGTTGCGTTAAAACGCTTAAACTATTTGACGAGAATTTAAAAAGGAATTTCTTAACAAATAGAAAACTACACTAGGCGACAAATGAAAGTGTACACCTTGTTCTAATATAATATGCAGAATTAATTTCATATAAATTTGTTACATTATTTTTATGAAAATATAGTTCATTCTATATATAAACCATATAAATCAAAGTCTCAAACTTCAAATAAAAACCACGAAAATTCAAAAAAAAAATAATCAAAATTTTCAAATTTTATTTATATTTCTAGAAAATTTCCGGGTATTCAGTTTTGTAGCCCATTCCATTTTAGTCAATGCAATGAAGTGCAATTTTCAACCAGCTACAAAATCGCGTTGATTTTTGCGATTTTTTTTTAGTTATTTTTTTTTTCAATCAAATTTACTGTCGTACGGTACTATCTGAAAGCGGTGAGCAATTTTGTCCAATATTTCACACTTAAATTAAGCCCCATGGCTTGATGCATACAAACCGCAATTGTTGTTATGCCATTTATTTATTTTAATTTTTGTTATTACTATTACATTGTTTTTTTTTTTTATAAATTTACATATTACCTACATACTTCTTCTTTCAAATTTCTTTTCTCAACCAAAGTAAGGCAACCTCAGG
Source organism: Rhagoletis zephyria (assembly GCF_001687245.7). Classification (NCBI taxonomy): domain Eukaryota; kingdom Metazoa; phylum Arthropoda; class Insecta; order Diptera; family Tephritidae; genus Rhagoletis; species Rhagoletis zephyria. The sequence goes on along the minus strand of NW_016157408.1, from coordinate 123,892 downwards.
GCAGTTGCCAGCCTCCTTTATTAAATATTGACTTTGGTCCATTGAGCGAAATTTGTTTATGGAAATTTAATCAAATTTGTTGCGCATCAATGAAGCATCGCTCGACCGCCGCCGTTGGACTATGCAGCTTGCGGCTATATCTGTTTTCAGTCACCCAATACTGCACAGCTACACACCTACACAGTCTCTTTAGTTGCACAGTATGCAAACTGTTATCTTCTGCTGTTATCCGGTTCAAGACCATTGACATTCAATGCCTGTTATTTGCTTAAGTAGTCTAAAAGTTTTTTGTTCATATTTCTTTTATATTGTTTTTAGCGTCGGCAGCTGTTCATAAATGTTTATTAAATTTCGGTTCAGCTCTGCTGCCAATTTAAAATCTTGCTGTTAGTTGGGGCGTAACCAACGTCTACCAAACGGGAGGCTACTTTGTTGTTGTGCAGAAATTGTAGCCACCTAATTAGAAGCGCCTTGAAAAGTTTACGAAAATTGTTTACCTTGGCTGGGTTTGCTAATTTCGTTGAGTTATTTTATTTCATTTTGTTACACAAATATTTTTAATTTCATTTATTATTTTTGCATTTTTTTTTTTCTACAAGTGTATTTATGACGGTGCTGTGTTAAAAAATTTCCAGCTAATTTAAACATACAGATTTGCTCGTATTTTTTATTTCCCTACAGCTGGTTTTGATTAAGTTAGACATATCTTGCTCCCCACATTTTTCGGCGGTTTTTATACCTACAACCTCTCTGCTTGCATTTGCTTCCAATTTAGTAGATTTTCTTACATACATACATACAAACATAGTTAAGTGCGTCCAACGGTGTGTTGGGAAAGTTTTTCTTTTTATTGTAGGAATTTTTTCAACATTGCCAAATTAACTTGTAAACTTCTGTGTCGGCCTAAATACACTTCTGTGCTCCTTCAACTGTACTTGAAAAAATTTTTAACTTGAGTGCCTAATTCGTTTCATTTTCTGCTTTCTGCAGCTGTTCTGGTCACAGAGGGGCGGGCCGATGTTAGAGCGCTGTTGTCGTGATACTTTGCCTAGCTTACTCTAATTGCGTTATCTGCACTGATCCATATACAAACAACATACAATGTATATGTATGTATACGTGTATTAGTTGCCAAGTTAGCCGCAGGAAAAACATTTCCACGTCATTTTGCGCTTTCAAATGTGAAGTGAACTTAAATTATATTCGTGTTTTTGTACTTGTGTTGTAGTTGTAGTTGTGTTGTTCCTTTCTCAGCCATCTAACAAGTTTTTATGGTGCAATTTAATTCAATTTACAACGAGATTACTCCTCATTTTGGAGTGATATAAATTCGTCTGCTAGGCGAATAATTCCACCATCTGCTATCATTAACAGGGTATATAGTTAAGTATGGCTTTAATGGTTTTGCCACTAATTTAGCGTATAAAAAATTTAAATTGCACATTTTCCTAACGCAACGCATTATTTATTAAAGACCACATTTTGTGGCGTACAAACATATTATATTGCTCGATTCGGCTATTTCTTAAAATATTCGTAATACGCGTTGGAAAGAGCCAAAATTTTTCCGATAAAATTCAGATATTGCAAATCTTTCCTCTCCATGATTAACTGATTGATTTAGTACGTCCAAATTCATGCATCTTCGAATATTAATAATGTGCATATATGTATGTGCCATGGCGTATGAGTTATGTGAGTATCTCAATTCGGCGTTCATTGTGTGTGCGTGTATGGATTTTATAACAAGCGTAATTCATTTAAGAAATAGAAAACTTATTTTATTATTCCTATTGCCGTGGAACTAAGACGAAAAGGATCCGAAAACGTCTTTTTGGAACCGTAGCCATTTAGAAATCTGATTTACAGGGCGATTCCGGCTACTGTCTTTAAACTCACCACATTCCTTCGAAATACAAAAATCTTTCGTAAGACAATTGTCAATTCTTGCAACTATCCTGGAAATTTTTTACTATCCGTCGAAAGACTAACTGAAAGATCTGTTAACGAAGAGGTATTAGCGTTATGCTGTTCGCGAAAAGAAAAAACGGAATTAAAAACAAAGAAAAGTAATAATAAATTGGAAATACAAATATTTTTTAAAATATATTGAAATCAAAAATATATATATATATTTCTAATTATATAACAATAACATCTAAAAATTAAATTACAAAAAAAAACATATGAATCAAAACAAAGGAAAAAGGTATTTAAAATTTCAAAACAAAATCTAAACATAAAAAAAAACATAATACAAATAAATGACACGAAATAAAAAAATATACTTTTCTTTTTAAAGCAAAAAAATCTAAAAATTTAGTTAGAAAAAGAAAAAAATTAAATCAAAACGAAAGAAAATAGTACATACAAATAAAAAAAAAAAATTAAATATATTTAATTTACATAAAATATAATAGAAATAAACGAAACGAAATAAAATTATACATATTTCTTTTTTAAGCATCAAAATCTAAAAATTAAAAGAAAATCAAACCAACTGAAGAAAATATTAATTAAGTTTTTTGATACGTTTAAGGACAGCCAAAAAGCTACAGGTAAAATCATACTACCTTTTCTTTTGGCCGTCCCGTAAAATTTGTCAAAAGACGCCAAGGGGTATTTTTTCGTGCGGTGTTTTTTCTTTATTTTAAAGACAAAAAATATTTATTTCTAGCAAACATTTGGAGTCATAAATGTGCCTTTAAGGAGTCCTCTTTCGGAGTCTTTACGCTCATAATTAGCTCATTTAATAGTCCAAAATGAAGGTATTTCTCTTCTTCTTAAGGTCGACTTATATGAGATTAAAATCATATGTAAATCAATTGAGCCTCAATATGATTATTGAACTCTTACTGGCCTCAAATGAGGCTTATTTTGGACTATCTAGACAATTTTTGGCCTCATAAATGGCTACTTTGGGGCACTAATTTTAAGTTTTCTGTGATTCTTATTGACCTTAATCTTTGACTTTTATTGAACTCACTTTAGAGCCATGTTTTCTAGGGTATTCAGCAAAAGCTACAAAAAAATGAAAATAAATAAATAAAAACAGAATTCCTTAAAATCAATATTTTTCGATCGCAAAACTCTGTTTCTCTTCAGGAGACTTTCTGTGATAATACCCAATAGCTTACTTAACCATTTTCAATTTAAATTATTTTTCAGAGGACCCCTAAAAACGCCAAAAAATGCTATGGGTAGAATACAAAATCGCTGGTATTAAAAATGGTAAAATGAAAAACAGGGTAATATTACTGCAAGAAAAAAGTTTTCCGATCGAAAAGTATTGATTTTCAAGAATTCTATAACATTTCCACTAAAAATCACAGAGGAATAATTTTTTTCGGTATAGAACAATCCTAGAGCACTAAAACTCCAATTTTACTTTTTCACGTGCCTTTTTGGACCACTCCTAATGTGCATACCAGGGACATAACAGTTATTAGTTTTATCGCAAAAACGTTGATCTATAACAGTTATTAGATGAGAAATATTTTTTCCGTTGCCGATAAGAGTTATTTCCCAACGTTTATTTTATACGTTGCCTCATAACAGTTACTGCCCAACGTTTATTTTTTACGTTGCCAATAAGAGTTATTTCCAACACGCTTATTTTTTACGGTGCCTGATAGCACTTACTGCCCAACGTTTTTTTACGTTACTGATAACTATTATGCAATAGAAATATTTTTTCCGTTGCCAGTCTATATAAGTATATAATTTGAATGCCATCAGATCTGCACCGTTCGTTCGATTAAAATTAATTTATAAGTTAAATGAATTACTTCATCATGGGTATAAACCGAAATAGTTTTGACAGGGGTTTTCGAAACTGCATGAAGGAGGGTTGCCGCCTGTTTGAAAAGCTACGTTGAAATTTACGCGTACCGAAGATGTATATATCGTAATTCACAAAGGCCCTAACCAATAGATAGGTCCCTGGTCCACTTCCCGGAAAAAAGGATTCTATATGGTAATCTAGGCAAAAAGCTACCTAAGTACCAAAATTTTAAGCAAATCGGACCATAAATACGATTTTTTCCAATGGATCGGTCCCTGGTCTACTTCTCGGAAAAAAGGGATCCTATATACTAATCCGGGCAAAAGGCTACCTACAAACCAAATTTTAAGCGAATCGGGCCATAAATACGATTTTTTCGAATAGATCGTTCCCTGGTCCACTTCCCGGAAAAAAAGGATTCTGTATGGTAATCTAGGCAAAAATCTACCTATGTACCAAATTTTAAGCAAATCGGGCCATAAATACGATTTTTTTGAATAGATCGGTCCCTGGTCCACTTCCCGGAAAAATGGATCCTATATGCTAATCTAGGCAAAAAGCTATCTGCGTACCAAATTTTAAGCAAATCGGACCATAAATAAGATTTTTTCGAAACGATCAGTCCCTGGTCCACTTCCCGGAAAAAGGGATTCTATATGGTAATCTAGGCAAAAAGCTACCTACAAACCAAATTTTAAGCAAATCGGGCCATAAATACGATTTTTTTCGAATAGATCGGTCCCTGGTCCACTTCCCGGAAAAAAA
>NW_016157408.1:116812-118357 GCF_001687245.7 Rhagoletis zephyria | reverse complement strand
TAGTAAAAATATTATTCAACGCCAACGAAGGCGGACGTGTTTAGCGTGGCACATGAATAGAGGGCTACACTAATTCAGCTGCTTTGCCGCAAGGAATATAGAAAAACAATAAAAATGCAAAACAAAGGCATTAAAATGCAATCAAAAGGAAAAGCAACTACAATATATATTGTACCGAAGTGAAAGCAGTGAGGAACAATGTAATGAAAAGTGAATCGAGAAGATCGAAAGAAAGATACATAAAATTATAGCATGGCGAAGTTAATATTAAAAATGAGATAAAAATGTAGCAGAGACAAAAGCAAAAACAAAAACCAAACAAAACCTTACCAGAAATGTAAAGCAACAAATATAGATAACCCACAAACCATAGCATATCTGGCGCGCACCATTTTGACTGATGCAGCGTCTGCTCGCGCAACGTTAATGACGGACATTGTATCGCGGGTGGCACTTAATAAGATTTTTATAACATTATTAAATGAGTTGCGCATACGCCATGTGTGCCCAACCTATTTAAAACGAAAATGTCTATCCGCACATAAATACATACTGTATAGCCTCGCTCACTCATTAATTCGTCCAGACATGCTTTCGTTTTTCTTACTGCTGCTTTTTGTATGCATACTTTGTGCTTTCTTCTCATTTTCTGCTGGGAAGTCAAAAAATTTGTTGTTTTTTTCCACTTAATTGACACGAGCTAACAAGAAAAGGCAAAGGAAACCCAAAGATAAGTAAGCTGGTACTTATGTTTCGCATAAAAGCAATCCGTTGCATTTCTTCTTTAATTATTTTTTCAGCTTCCACTTGCTATTACTCTTCCTTCCTTCCCTTTTTGCGCCAATTGCTATTTATTGTGGCATGCCTGAGGTGATTTAACCAGCGGCGTTCTGAATGGCCATTAAAATGGCGTTAATTATAACATTTCAGCTGTCGATATTGCTTTAAGCCTAAATGATAATTTGCTTTAATTGCTGCTGATTTTGCTGTCGATTTCTTTGTTGTTTTAGCTAATGTGACTACATTTTATATTTCTTTTACTTTATTAGGCAATAAAAGCTTAATTATTATGCAATCTGTACGAAACATTTGGGTATGCGAATTGAAATTTTGGTCTCAGATTTAATGGTGCCTATGGAATTATGTACTTACCACAGCAGCATGTAAGCATGAATATGGGACTCATCGTTGGAATCGATCGTTTTGTGATTTGTATGAATTTTGGTCGCAATCTTTATTTTAACATATCGATGGTCATCTGCAATAACGGCACAACTCCAAGTTTTATGTGTTTGCGTTATATAGCGGATTAGGTTTATAAATAACCATATTTTTATGTGGCAAATCGACATAAATATGTGTTGCTTAGTTTTTAGGAATGCAGCAGGTGCGCAGTTTTACCATTGATTGGCGCTACTTAAAAATATGAAATTTTTAGTTGTTTCGTTATTGCAGAGGACCATCGATATAATGAGATTTTGCCAAAAAAAAAAAACTTTTTTTTCAAAAGTTCACAATTTCTCTTTGCGCAAAATTATCGCATGT
>NW_016157408.1:114264-116712 GCF_001687245.7 Rhagoletis zephyria | reverse complement strand
GCACCTTTGTCTTTCCTTTGCCGCTCAACCTTATCTTTGCCCGCAACGTGGTCTTTGTCCGTAACGTTTTCTCTACCACTGCTCGCTCCATCTTCCGCCCCATTGTCTTCGCCCGGGCAGATTCCTCGGGCTTCTGCCGATAATTCGTTCAGTCTAGCAGCTAGCGACGCCTTTGCGCCGCTTGCGTTGACACCAACAGCAGCGCACCAGCTTTTCAATTGCAGAAGCGAGTACTTCTCAGAGTTAACTCCTTCGGACTCCATACTTTGTTCTTTTTGTAGGAATGGTTCTAACGACCACTTCTGATGAAATATGCACGCACCTTTGNCTTTGTTCTTTTGTAGGAATGGTTCTAACGACCACTTCTGATGAAATATGCACGCACCTTTGGTCTGGAAAATATCCTCTTACTTTGCTGCTCCAAGTATGTAAATGTGCACGTACTCCAAAATTATAGTTGTACACGTACTCCAAATTGTAGTTGTGCTGTACTCGACGTTTTAGCAAAATATATACTCACTGCAAATGGTGTTTTAAATTACCAAAGACTTCACGGCTTCGCTATTCGATCCAAAGTGATCTTTATTTCATGTTATTTTCTGACAAGCATTCTTACAGTTATGCCTTACGGTAGAAACACAAAATCACTTAAGGTCTAACCACATAATGCTTAATCTATTACTTAGAACAAAATCCTTACACTCTGTACAGACTACTACTACAATACATATGTACATATTCGTACAATAAGTGAGTGAACATGGCTTAAGCGTTGCGCAGCTGAACAAATAAAAACTTTTATACTACGTTTTGAGTTCCTTTGAACCATTAAAAACTAGACATAGATTTTTAATAAGTTGAAAGCTGAAAATATTTTTGGTAAAACTGCACATCTTTTTTGGTCTTGGAGAAGCTGGAAATAAATATTTAGTCATTAAAAAAATAAAATAAGAAGTTTGTATTTATTTGAAAGCAGAACATTAATGTTTAGTCATTTAAAAATTGGTCTTACATTTTTACCAATCCAAAATTTTAGCGGTTTTTTAACATACTGCACATACTTTTGATCATTTATAAGGTGGACATAAATCTTTTATCATTTAAAGACTACAAAAAAATACTTTTTTACTCAAAAATTTAACATATTTTTGGTAATTCAAAAGCTGGACATACTGATGTTCTTGATAATTTCAAATCGTATTGAAATGTTTCGCAATTTAAAAACTGAGCATAGATTTTTGGTCATCTAAAAACTGTACATAATTTTTAACATTAAAACTGATTGTATTTTTTCGGTAACTCAAAATTGAGATTATTTTTTGGTAAGAAAACGATAACTACACGGAACTTTAACTTAACATCAATTTTTAATAATTCGTAATTTTAAATTTTTTTGTTATTTAAAGACCGCACATAAATTTATAGTCATACAAAAAATGAACTTACACAAAATCTACCTTCTAAAGATGAGAAAATATATATATTTTTTTTTTGTGGAAAGCTTATCTTTCAAAACTTATAGCTTGCCGAATATATTTGACAAAGCACCTGAAATTTGTAAAAATTGTTAAAACCACAAACAAAGAATTAAAAGGTACTAAGTTAAGTTCTGCTTTATTTCCGAATTTTTAGCTATGGGAGAAACACCAAAACCATAAATGCTAGTTTCGCTACCACTTATCGCTAGAATTTTACTAAATAGAATAAGTTTAGTGGCAGCCATATGAACTGTTGAATATATTCGAGAAATCCGCAAAAGGTTAAAGTTAAAGGGTTAATTTTTATTTTTTTATTTTTATTTTTTTTTTAAATTGGATGTATGTATGCAAGCGAATTCATATAAGGTGGTATCGATTCAACAAATACAACAATTACTTGTATTTTGTTTTTGATTTTAGCTGGTCATTGTCAAATTTCAGCTGTTCTTCTCCGAATGAAAAAGGGCGACAGAAAATGCTAACACTCTCACGTTTTCACTCACTCACTAACAAAATATAAAATTTTGCAAATCAAACGCTACTCACAGCTGGTTAAACAACACCACCTTATATAAATTCGCCTTGTATGTATATATATAGATTTTGATAACTTCAAAATTGGACATACCCTTTTACAAATTCAAAAATATGTTAAAGGTTTTAGAAAAATTCAACAAATTGTCATAAAAAAAATTTAAATTTTTAATCTGAAATTTTTTAACATTTTTGCGTATGCAGTTTTATAGTTCATAAGATTTTATTGTAACATACTGCAAGCCTTAAGCTCAAAAATTGTCTTATTTTTACTCTTTTTGACGTAGAATACGTCTTACCTTAAGGTGTGGGGGCTATGTTCAAATGTTGTAGTTGTAATTTTTAGAGCTTCACAAAAACGCTTATTGCACGAGAACTAATAAAGCGATTTCAAAGAAAAGTGTGGCGTTTCAAAGATAAAATTCCAAACCTGTCG